>NC_081182.1:209882321-210171854 GCF_029867415.1 Vicia villosa | reverse complement strand
AAGCAGGGAAGAACTTACTTAGGGTTTGGTTATCTTCACCCGGCAATGGACCCATAAAAGCAAAAGATTTTCCAGAAAGTTCAAAGGGTATGATTACCTGGGAAGCGTAGATAGCGCGAACTTCTTCAACGTTAGGGTTTGGAATGTGTTCGTGTTCACCAGACCGTGTGGTGGATTGGAGCTTTAGAGCAGGTTGAAGAACATTGGAAGATGAAGCCATCGGACGAGTTTTGAGAAATGCAGATTTGAAAAGTTTGAAGATGTTGGTTCCTTTGTTTGATGAAGAAGACGGAGAAATAGGAATGAGAAGTTATAAAAAGAGTGCAAGTCCAAAGTATTTAAAGGTTTTAACGGGAATCCTTTTTAAATCTTTTGGGTAAAACCCAAAGGACACGTGGCGAATGATGATTTAATCCAATGGCGGTCGAAAGATTCAGCTTTACTCCTAGTATATAGGAGTAATAATCAGGAAGTAAGGTCAAGGACGTGGGAATGTAAGTTATGAGAAGACATTTTGAGAATGACAAGACGTTTCGGAAACAGAGATTATCAATGATTATGACGTTTAGTCAGTAGTCTTGGAACTATCAAAAATTTAATAAAAGACGAAATCTTATGATGGCAAAAAATGCCTATTTCTGTTGATCTTCGAAACAGGCATTTATTGGGGGCAATTTGTTAGCTGAAGATTTCGTTGAACAAATATATGTGCTTCGAAGGAGTGTATGATCGAAGGCAAGGTGGTTACTGATGACCATCTCTGAGAAATATAAAATGGCTACTGATGGCCATGTTTCGATAGTAAAAAATGTCTAAGTTTTTTATGAAGATGATGGCTACTGAAAGCTATTGGAAGGACATATCCTCGAAGACTTAGACAAAATTTATGAATTTGCTTAAGTATTATTATTTAGCGTGTTTGTTAGTAAGTGTTATTAACATACTGCCACGCGTCGAAGATGGACTCAGGCGGGAAGATTTGAAATTCGAAGATAGTTGCGTAACTGCTTATTCACAGATGTCATCGCTGGAAGTTCTTATGAGAAACGTGGCAGCGGATTAGCATAGGGCCGTTATGGTCGAAACTAGTATAAATAGGAGTTTTTATGATAGAATTCCGTGTGTTCATTTTGTACAAATCACTCACATATTTACTCAAGTATCAAGCGTTAACGAGAACGAGTTCGCTGAGAAAATGTACGTATGACACCACCATCTTAATACATGAGTATTATCTTTTATTGCTTTTCGTTTTCGAATATCTTTAAATTCTTGCATTCTACTTACTTCTTGTCATTTACATTACTGTATCTTTACTTTCATGTTATTTACTTTCATGTTATTTACTTTCATGTTATTTACTTTCATGTTATTTACTTTCAAGATCTTTAACAGTTTTATGTTTTAAGATTCTTTTTAACAGAATTGCATGTTACGTTATCTGCGTTGTTTACATTTTAAAGTCATAATCACATATAATCAAGTCATCACTAAAAGTGTATGTTTTCAATCGAATAACATTTGTCGAAGACAACGAATCATGAACATGGTTCTAAAGAATATTGATAACAATCTAATTGACTATGTGTCCTAGGATCAATCTAGTCGATCCTGCGAGTAACCAAATCATATTTATTATAGTTTGGAGGACTAGCGGTTGTTTACCGGAAATCACCGTAAACAGCATCCTGACTCGTTTGAACTCAAACTACTCCAGTCCACCCTGTCAAGGTGATTTTGCCTCTCTCTCTTACGAGGTCTTAATCTACTAAATCAAAAGTTTTATTACAATGTAACAAAGACAACTGTCAACATCTTCTCGAGATCAAACCACATCCCGGTCTGCTCAAGGAACAACAATTACAAAATAATTCTTTAGTGTTTACAAAATTGCTTCTAGTAAGAAGTATCACAACTTTGATGTATACACGAAATTATAGCACAATAATAAGATATAAGAATGAATATTTTATGAGAGCTCTATTTGTATTCATGTGCGTGAGTGTATATACTTCTTCATCATTGTCTTCTTTATATAAAGTGGGCTTGAAGAGTCGCTGAGAGACATAATGACTTGTTTTGGAAGGTTGATAAAATGAGAATTGAATGTTCTTTCCAAACATAGAGACTCTGTCTGTAGTAATGATGTTCCATTCGTTAATTTTTGATCCTGTATTAATGATTGTAACGTAAAGAGCATCTTCTGATTATAAGAGTATTGATTGAAGCTTTGGTGCTTGAAGCGTTTTCTGTATCAGAACTTGAGGATTATCTTGTTTGTCTTCAGAACTTCTTGTTCTTATAAACTTCCTTCAGAATCTTCAGAACTTCTTGTTCTCATAAACCTCCCTCAACGTTTAGAAATACAATATTCACTCATTTCTAAATGTTAATAATGTGAGAAAAAAGACGTAGAAATCACTCTAAAGGATCAAGTTGTTACAAAAATAATTTAAAGGACCATCCTATTACAAAAAATTGACTTAAAGGACCTCTGGTGTAATTTTACCTTTTCTTCCATATGAATGAGCTTGATTTTATTTTTGTTCTAGACTTTCAAATATATCAGGATAACTATATGAATAATGTTTTGGCAAGCCCGTAAAAAATTATAACTAAAAATTATTTATATATGTGCTCTAAAACCTTCGGACTTGGGAAAAAATGGAAATTCAAATGGTTTTTTATTGCTAACAAGGAGGAAAAGGACACAAGAAATCAGAAAACTACACATACACCATTATAGCGGTGGGAACACCTCTAGAATCCTCGTCTAGTAAACTCAATAAACTCTAAGGCGCCGAATTTAAATATATAATATCATTAATCTTGACATGACAACCTTCCTTGTAGTGACCATACCTTCCACAAGTCAGACAAAGCAAGTGCAATCCTTCATATTCAATTTTATATTTTCTTCCTTTTATGTTAAACATGGAGAGCATGGTTTGGATAAATTAACTTCTACAGATAACCTTGAATATTCCCCGCGCTCATGCTGCATGGCATTTTTATCTACCTTCACAGTACGACCAACTCTATTTCCAATAAAGGTCAACACTTTGGCATCATAATATTCTATCGGCAATCCTGCAATTTTTATCCACATAGTTACCTCTTTGAGGGTGTCACTTGCTGGTTAGAAATTTCTCCTTTACTGTGCGATAGTGATCGTAGAGGAACCATGGTCCATCTGCAATTGTAGCACTTTTATCATCCTCATGAGAAAAACTACTAAGTAGTAATAATTACTCAAATCAATGATGATAATGATTCCTTTCCTGACGCACATCTGCTTAAGTCTGCATTCAAGTGCCTTATTACCAATCTTTCTCCCTAAAAGTTTGACAATCACTCCTCTTCTTCACGGGCGATAGATATGTTTTCCTCCTTCAAATTAAAGAAATGCAAGATACTCATACCCTCCCACTCTTTCTTCTTCCACAATCATACCTTAAACTTCCTTATATTTGCATCATCAGCTACTTCCATACCCTCCCAACCCTCTGAATTCCTTCTTGTAACCATCTTCATGTAGAATCTAATTGGTTCATTCCTAGCATGATATTGTATTGTATGTCGTTCATTGTTTCCTTCTTTGATCTTTTTTGTACTCCTTTCTTGCAAATCTACTTAATCTGCTCTCATCGGAGATGATTGTGTTCTAATCCTCGCCAAAATAAATAAAGAGAATTTCTCAATGCATCCCATGATTCTCTCATACACCGTGCGAAATTTCAATTATGCCTTTAATTTTGTAGATGCATCTCCGGAAGCACTTTCTTTTTGCAAAAAAAAAATATTTCTTTCCGTTGATACATCTATAGAAGCGTTAAAACATAGTGAAACTTGGGATATTCCTAATTAATTGGAAAAATCTCAAGTTCATGAAATCTTCCATAACTACATCTACGAAAGGGTTTTTAAATAGAGGGTTCCGTATGTACCTACAGAATATTCTGTTATCTTATGTATTTTTCTAATTAATTGAGAAATTAATTTGGGATTTTCCTAATTACTTGGGAAAATCTCAAGTTTCACTATGTTTTAACGTTTCCGTAGATGTCAAGAACTTAATTAATTTGGTATTTTCTAATTAATTGGGAAATTAATTTTGGATTTTTCCAATAAATTGAGAAAATCTCAAGTTTCACTATGTTTTAACGCTTTCGTAGATATCATGAACTTAATTAATTTGAGATTTTCCTAATTAATTTGGGATTTTCCCAATTAATTAATTTTAAAAATCTCAAGTTTACTATGTTTTGAGCTTCTGTATGTGCATCTACTTGAACAAAACGTTAAACAAAAAGTGCTTCCGGAGATGCATCTACGAAAGTTAGAGGGTATTTTTGTCAATTCGCAGGTGCATGAGAGATGTATGAGGTGAGGTTAGAAATTCTCAAAATTAAATGCTTCGCCAATTATACAATTTAAATGGTTTTTCTTAATAAGATGAGAAAATGGGTGACGTACTGACAGTATAAAAAAGTTTTACACTGTTAATCAATCACAACCATGAATCAGGATAAATTATACTGTAATTTTTTAAAAATTTATATGACATGGAAAAACGATTTATTTACATTAGATGACAATGTAAATTTTTTTTCATTGTCAATGCACTACCTTTAACCTCTAATAAGATACCATGGTGATTTATTTCATAGTAGGTTTGACTAGCAATTTGTTTTGTTTAGAGGTTTTTATCTATATCATCCCTTGAGTTTTTAGATCTTTATTATTAATATTATTAATATATTAATGAGGACATTGCAAATAATTTTTGTTTTGTTTAGACGCTAACATAGTATAAAAACTAGTTTTTTTTTATCACAGTATAAAACCTAGTTAATCATAGCTAGAAGATGCCTTTCACCTCCAATTTTTAATTTTATTAAAAAAATCAAAATTTAAATTTTCTATTAATCAAACCACATTTTTATTTATTAATATACTTAATCTTTGGAGGAATCAAATTAAGAACTTGTAAAAGCTTTAATCATAAGACACTTTCAATACCATATGTGGTTGTAGAAATCCTTATACCTAAAAATATTGCCTCATCAACCGTACATTTATCCATATTGATAATTTAAACCATAGTTTATAACAATCTAACAATTTTCTAAATATACACATGTCCCTCTTCTATTACCAAAGGATGAAAAGTTAAAAAAAAAAAAAATTTATTTGTATATTAACCCCTCTATTAAATATGCATAAGAGGCATTAATTTTATTAAGTATGCGAAAGGTAAGGGACAATAAAATATATTATATAATGTACTACTACGAATATTTAAATGTTTTAAACATTGCATTATACATGAACACGTTATAAATTGATCAAAGTTCAATCAATTTATTTATAAAATAACAAAAATATGGCTAAAATTAAGTTTGTTTATGCTATAATTTTAGTTCTTTCTTTATTTTGTCATTCAACGGAGGCTGGCGGTAAATTATTTTCTCCCTTTTGAATATTTTTATTTTATATTTTATAGTTATTACTAAAAAAATTTATTTTTTATTTTTTTATAGTAGCTGGTAATCCATGTGAAACTGATGAAGATTGCCCTTTTCCGACTTATCTGACTAATAGGGTTAGGATGTTCAATGTCTTTTATAGGTGCACTGAGAAAGTGTGTATACTGTTTTACCAGTGGCCACAAAAATCATAGTTGCAAGGAAGAATTATTTATGGGTATATGGAAGATATAAATAATATACTTTATGGTAGAATATTTGTCATTTAGGATTTATTCTATTCTTCCAACCAATAATTATATTTTTAATATATTTGTTCCCTTTATAATTATGACTTTGTGTTCTAAATATTGTTTATTCTGAAACTATTACCTTAAAACTATTTCTTAACCCGCCTCCTAATCTTCTTGGCCATCTCTGGCGAATTTACGAAAATACCCCTTGTTTCGGAAGTTCATTTCCGAAAACGTACTTTTATTGGAAAAAAAAAGTGTTTACGAAAAAAAATTCATTTCCATTATCGGACCTTAAAATTACAATTCCAAATCCAACTTTACTAGCTTCGTTCCCAACCCAATCAATCAAATGCTCGCGACTACCGAAGCTCCGATCATTGGTAAATTGTTGCCGAATATCAACCGCATTGATCATAGCTCAATCGTCGATAACCGAATCGTTTTTAACGTTGACAACTTCTGGAACTACTGCGCCATCGTCTTGCACAATGTTGTCCGGATGCACCATACCTAACATATGCGAAAATTAGCAATCTTCTCAAAACTGTTTTTTTAACTGCCAAGGCATATTTCGGAAGTTCATTTCTGAAATTTGTTAGGTAATATATTTCGGAAATAAACTTCCGAACCATCGCATGTTTTAGCATAAATTTGTTGAATCAATGTAGTGAAATAGGGGATGAACTGGGAGATGTTTACCTCAAATTGTAGCTTTTTATGCTCCCTTTAACGTGATCAACGGTTTGAAACTTGATTTTGAGAAGAAAAATGGATGGAGATTGATTGAGTTTTGGAGAGGGTTTGGAGAAGTTTTGGAGAAAAAATGATGAAATAGTGAAGAAGGGAAAATTGTATATGCAGGAATATTTTCGGAAATGAACTTCCGAAATATTCACGGTTTTGAATTTTTTTTTACTTCGGAAATGCATCTCCGAAAACACTACTTTTTTGGTGTTTTCGGAGAGTCATTTCCGAAAAGCATGAAAATTCAAAAAAAAAAATTAACTTCAGAGATGCATCTCCGAAGCAGGGGTAATTGGGGGATTTCGCTGGGGGTGACCCCATAGGGAGGTGGGTAAAGAAAAATTCTTTTATTTTATTTTATGTTACCTTAGTTTTATTCTTTTACTTTGAAATAAGATTGTGAATGAAAGGGTGTGTGAAAGTTCTCCTGATCTAGTGTATTAGTGATCAGTGTATTATAAAAGTATAAGAGTGTTTCCTAAGATACAATTAATTTTTCTGGGCGTTACAACTAGTTGTTGGCTTGTGTATGGTATTGTTAGTCATACTAGTTGGTTGTGCATTTGTAATCAGTTTGGTTATAGTGGATTAAGTCCTCGTTGAGAGAGGTGAAATCACCTTGACGGGTGGACTCGAGTAGTTTGAGTTCAAATGAACCAAGATAAAAATACCGTGTGATTTTTATAAACAAAGAAAACCCCTTATTCAACCCCCTCTAAGTGTTTTCATACCCTTGAATTGTTTTCTTCTTTGATCTTTTTTGTATTCCTTTCTTGTAAATCTACTTCATCTGCTCTCATCGAAGATGGTTGTGTTCCAATCCTCGTCAAATAAAAATTAAGAGAATTTCTCAATGCACCCTATGATTCTCTCATACACCGCACGAAATTTTAGTTATGCCCCTGTTTCCGTAGATGCATCTCCGGAAGCACTTTTTTGCAAAAAAAAAATTGTTTATTTTCGTAGATGCATCTACAGAAACGTTAAAACATAGTAAAACTTGGGATTTTTTCCAATTAATTGGAAAATTCCCAAGTTCATGAAATCTTCCATAACTACATCTATAGAAGGGTTTTAAAATAGTGTTCTGTATGTACTTTTGGAATATTTTGTTATCTTATGTATTTTCCTAATTAATTGAGAAATTAATTTGGGATTTTCCCAATTAATTTGGGATTTTCCAATTAATTGGGAAATTAATTTGGGATTTTCCCAAATAATTGAGAAAATTACAAGTTTCACTATGTTTTAACGCTTTCGTAGATGCCATGAACTTAATTAATTTGGAATTTTCCTAATTAATTTGTGATTTCCCAATTAGTTGGAAAATTAATTTGAGATTTTCTCAATTAATTAATTGTAAAAATCCCAAGTTTACTATGTTTTAAGCTTCTGTATGTGCATCTACGGAACAAAACGTTAAACAAAAAAGTGCTTCCGGAGATGCATCTATGAAAATTGGAGGGTATTTTTGCCAATTCACAGGTGCATGAGAGATGTATGAGGTGAGGTTAGAAATTCTCAAAATTAAACGATCTGCGAATTATACAATTTAAATGGATTTTCTTAATATAAGATTACCCATGGTGATTTATTTCATAGTAGCTTTGACTAGCTAATTTTTTAGAGGTTTTTATCTATATCATCCCTTGATTTTTAGATCTTTATTATTAATATATTAACGAGGACATTGCAAATAATTTTTTTTGTTTAGACGCTAAGAGCATCCACATCCAAAGAACTCATTTTGGTTCTTTAAATGGACCTGCTAAATTTTTTATATTATTTCACACATTTCAATTATATAAGCAATTCATTTGAATTTTCTAAATATCCATCTAACCCATAAAAACTATAAAATGGGTCCCGTTAAACTCACTTTATACCTCACCAATTTTTAGAAAAAGCAAAATGTATTAAAGGGAATAACCAAGCACAAGCAGTGCACTAGATTATTCAAAATATTGATACAAAATTTGTCTCTTACACAAAAAATTACAGATACCCCACCAACTAAAAAACCTTAAACAAACTTACTCTTAGTCACCACCATCACTGCTACAAAGGAGATAACAGGAAAATTAAGCTATTTCAAAACAAATTATGACCAAAACTAGAAACAGCAGCAAACAAAACATGGAAATGCATACAACATTCTATGCTTTGATTGAATTCCAGAATTGCGACTAAGCCACCAGATCAGTAGCACCACGCACACTACTATTTTCTAAATTCCATAACAGACTGATGATTTTTAAATTCCACAACACACAGACCAAAAATAATGGAGACATGATTGGCACATAAATACCATAGCCAAACTCAGATGAATCTCACTTCTCTAATCCTTTGTTCCAGCCTTCCAAAAACCATTGTGGCTCAGCCTCAACACCGAATCAATACTATTTCCGTGCCTATCTAATAATTCCCAATGGATTCAGATGCCACTGCTGCGCATTGCATCGAAGATCTATATGCTTGTTTCTTAACCACAACCATGATGTTCTTTGGACTCCTTCAAACATTTGTTCCACTGTTGTTTTCTTGTTCTTGAAAATTAATGAATTTCTTTTTTTCCACATACTCCATATGCATGCGAACCATGCCTCTCTTAGTATTAGAATTATATTTCTCTCGTTGCTGGCGAGCATACCAAACTGATCAAAATGCTCCCAACCTTCGTTTTGCAGCACCATTACCAATCCAAGCCCTCTGAGAACACGATACCATAAACCTACATAAAAAGAACACTCAAAGAAAAAGGTAAGTTCCCGTTTCATCCGTGTCACACCCTTCCGTGCACCTGTTAATATCCTGGACTATGAAAACTCTTCTAACTAAGTTATCCTTGGTTGGAAGCCTGTTGTGAAATAGCCGCCAGACTAAATACAAAACCTTTGACGGACCGACTTGACCCAAATCTTGGACCACTCTTTTGAAGTCTCAGTTCTGTTTTCCGCTCGTCGAGCCTTATAAATCTCCTTCAATAAATATTCCTAGGAGTTTTCACTTACCCATATATCTAGATTGCAAATGTCCCTCCACCATAATGAACTATTTTTGTCACTCGATCTAACTATACCCCCGAAACCACCATAACGATCTTTTAGTGCTTTAATCCAAATACCATATCTTTACTTTCTAATTTTCCATATTCATTTTCCTAGTAATGAAGAGTTAAAATCTCTTAGGTTCTTTATTCCCACCCCACCCTCTTTTATAGGTCTAAAATTTTTATCTCATTTGATCCAGTTAATTTTCCTCTCATCCTCACATCCCCCCCACAATTTTTTTTAAAGAATGATTCAAGTTTGGAAATGATACTTGAAGGAGCTTTGAAAACAGATAAGAAGTAGACGGGTATTGCGGACAAGAAAAATTTCAACAAAACCACTCTACCTCCAAAAGACAATTGTTTGTGTTTCCACATTGACAATCTAGATCTTACAACATCCATTACTGGCTGCCAAGTCTTCAATGATCTTGGGTTGGCACCTATAGGAATCCCAAGGTATTTGAATGGAATAGAGCTAACCTTACAATTCTGTTTTCTAGCTGCATCTAGAAGCCAACACCGGCAAATATTAACTCCGATAAGACAACTTTTCTTGAAATTGACTTTCAGGCCTAATATCATTTCAAATAACATGAGATTTTCCTTTATGCTCCTTATGTTTCCCCATTTATTTTCACCAAAAGTTGATGTGTCATCTGCGTATTGGAGATGAGAGAAGCTCTCCTTTCCATTTTCAAATTTATATCCAGAAAAGTTTTCCAGTTCAACTGCCCTTTTCATGAGACTGTTAAAACCTTCTGCCACTAGTAAGAATAAGAAAGGGGACAGTGGATCCCCTTGCCTTAATCCTCTACCTACCTTGAATTCGTTGGTGGGACTGCCGTTCACTAAGACTGAAACCGAAGCTGTTTGTAAACATTCTGAAATCCATCTCCGCCATTTCTCATGGAATCCCATAGTCATCACTTCATCTAGAAATTTCCATTCCACTATATTGCATGCCCTTTCAAAATCCACCTTAAACAACACCACTTCTTTTTTCTTTCGCTTTGCCTCATCCACTATCTCATTTGCGATTAAAATTCCACCCGTAATTTGTCTCCTCGAAATGAATGATGTTTATGTGTCTTAAATAATTGAGCCCATCACCTTTCTAAGCCTGTGTTGCAAGTATCTTAACAATTACCTTATATATGCATCCAATCAAATAAATTGGTCTAAAATCTTCCAGTTTTGTTGGATTCTTCTTCTTTGGTACTAGCACGATAAACAAAGAGTTCGGCCCTTTCACCTGTTAGAACAAGAATTGTTCTGATCAATATTCTTAGTTTTGATGATAACATTATATATGAATTTTGTATAAGACAATGTGGTACTCTAATCCTATGCATTTTCCATTTCAGGAAATATATATAGAGTGTGCACAAATCAGCGCAAGAATCACTGATTTAGAAGGTTCAAGTATGCAACATCAGAACATGGTCTCGCAAGACATCAGAAGATGGTTAAGCAGAATCAGAACATGATATATGAAGCATCAGAAGAACTTGAGATCAGAAGCAAAAGCACTGAAGTTCTTATGGTATCACGCTAAGAAGCACTTCAAGGTCAGAAGACAAGAAGATGCTCTGCACCAAGCTGAATGACTCTGATATTCAAACGTTGTATCTACAAAGATCAGATAAGAAGCAAGTACAAGATGGCAGGCTATGCTGACTGCTAAAAGGAACGTTATAAGCTTTTAAAGGAAAAGTCAGTAAAAGCATGAAAAGCAAGGCTCGAGGTAGTTGACAAAAGAGTGAAACATTAAATGCAATGTTGTACGGATCAGCAACGCATTAAATGCTCCCAAAGGTTATCTTCTCATAACGCCTATAAATAGAAGTTCTGATGAGAAGCTAAAAATAACACATTCGCGAAAAATACAGAAACTCTGCTGAATTCAAAAGCTATCAAACTTCATCTTCAACCTCACATTACTTTTGTAATATCTTAGTGAGTTTAAGCTAGAACTTTAAGAGAAATATCACAGTTGTGATTAAAGCTTATTAATAAGCATTGTAATACTCTTGTAATAATTTGTTTACATTAATTTTTAAAGGAACTAGAGAAGATCAAGTTGTGATCGGATTCTCTAGAAGTCTTAGAAGGTCTCTAAGCATTGTGTTCCTAGAGTGATCAAGTTGTAATCAGAATACTCTAGAAGACTTAGAAGGTATCTAAGTGGAAAACCATTGTAATCAAGGTTGATTAGTGGATTAAATCCTCAGGTAAGGTAAATAACTCTAAGGGGGTGGACTAGATTAGTTTCGTTAACAACGAACCAGGATAAAAATCTTTGTGCAAATTGTTTTTATCTTAAGAGTTTTTAAAGTACACTTATTCAACTCCCCTTTCTAAGTGTTTTTCTATCCTTCAATTGGCATCAGAGCGCCGGTTCTAAGGTGCAAGCACTTAACCGTGTTTAGAAAAGATTCAGGAAGAGAAAAAAGCTAAGATGGCTGATGCTACTCCTACACCTACATCTACATCTGGCTCTTCTGAGCAGTATAATGGAAATGGAAATAATGGCTACACTAGACCACCAGTATTTGATGGTGAAAACTTTGAATATTGCAAAGATAGACTCGAAAGTTACTTTCTTGGATTAGATGGTGACTTATGGGATCTTCTGGTGGATGGTTACAAACATCCAGTGAAAGCTAGTGGTGTAAAGCTCACAAGACAAGAAATGAGTGATGATCAAATGAAGCAATTCAGAAATCATCAAAAGTCTAGGACTGTTTTGCTGAATGCTATCTCTCACTATGAATATGAGAAGATATCTAACAGGGAAACTGCTATGGTATATATGAATCATTGAAAATGACTCATGAAGTAAACACCCAAGTCAAGGAGACCAAAGTTCTTGCCTTGATCCAGAAATATGAAGCCTTCAAGATAAAGGATGATGAAAACATTGAAACAATGTTTTCAAGATTTCAAACTCTGACTGCTGGATTAAGAGTTCTTGACAGGGGATACACCAAGGCTGGTCATGTCAAGAAGATTATCAAAAGCTTGCCAAGAAGATGGGGTCCTATGGTGACTGCTTTCAAAATTTCCAAGAATCTGAATGAAGTCTCTCTTGAAGAACTGATCAGTGCCCTGAGGATTCATGAAATTGAGCTAGATGCTAATGAACCTCAAAAGAAAGGTAAGTCTATTGCGTTAAAATCAAATTATAAAAAATGTACTAACGCATTTCAGGCTGAACAAGAAGATTCTGAAGAATCAGAATCAGAAGAAGAGGAAGATGAACTGTCCATGATCTCCAGAAGGGTAAACCAACTCTGGAAGAGCAAACAAAGGAAGTTCAAAGAAGCCTGAAAGAGGAGAATCCTCTGGAAGCAGAAGATCTTACAAGAAGAAGATCACTTGCTTCAAGTGCAATGAGCCAGGTCACTTCAAGAGTGAGTGTCCAAAGCTTCAGAAGGAGAAGCCCAAGAAAAAGTTTCATAAGAAGAATGGGCTTATGGCAACTTGGGATGACTCAGATTCATCAGAATCAGAATCAAACTCTGAAGGCGAGCAGGCAAACATTGCGCTGATGGCCACAATTGATGATGGGTCAGAATCTACATCAGAATCAGAATCAGATTCTGAAGAGGTATTTTCTGAACTCTCTAGAGATGAGCTAGCTTCCAGTCTAGTAGAAATTCTTGAAATCAAGGCTAAACTTAGTATCAAGTACAAGAAGCTGAGAAAGCTCTTTGAATCTGAAACTAAGAAGCTTGAGTTAGAAAATTCTGAACTGAGAGAAAAAGTTTCAAAACTATCCAAAGATGCTGAGTCATCTTCTGGTTCAGAAAGTTTTATTCCAAGCCTGAACAATATTCTTAAAGAATATGACTAGAGTTTCAGGAAATTCTTATCTAGAAGTATAGGTAGAAGTCATCTTGCTTCTATGATATACGTTGTTTCTGGAAACAAAAGAGTTGGCATTGGCTATGAGGGTTAAACCTCATACAAGCTTGAACCTGTTGATGATATGAAAATCACATACAAGCCATTGTATGATCAGTTCAAGTATGGCCACTCTCATGATATTAGGCTCACATCACTTGCCAAAAGCTTTCACATAGCACACACTAAGAAGCATGTGACACAACCTAGAAAATATCATGCAGATCAACCTAATAATTATCATGTTGTTCCTCCTGTTATTTATCATGCTAAACCCAAGTTCAATCAGAACTTGAGGAAATCTAACAAGAAAGGACCCAAGAAATTGTGGGTACCTAAAGACAAGATAATTTCTGTTGCAGATATCCTTGGATGCAAAGAAGGCAAAGCACAACATGTCATGATACCTGGACTCTGGGTGCTCGCGGCACATAACGGGAAAAAGGTCTATGTTCCAAGACCTGGTGCTTAAGTCCGCTGGAGAAGTCAAGTTTGGAGGAGATCAGAAGGGCAAGATAATTGGCCCTGGAACCATAAGTACTGGTAACTCTCCTTCTATATCTAATGTACTTCTTGTAGAAGGATTAGCTCATAACTTATTTTCCATAAAAATTATTCATATATAAATATATTATTCATAGTTTATTTTTATATTTGTTTCTTTTAACAACACAAGCAAAAAAACATACTTTATTTTGACACACGAGAAGGCTATCAAACATATCCCCGTTAAACTTATTCCCTTTAGTATACACCATTAAACAATCTCCAACAGTTTGACATGGAACTGTAGTGAATAATAGGATAAATAATGTTAATAAAATTTGATAAAAAGTTATGTTAGAATTACAAGATAAAAAATAATTTATTTAAGGAAAAAATGATTTACCGATAGCTTTCGCTGAGAGAATGAATATGGACAAAAACAAAATTATAGCATAAATAAATTTGAGAATTTTAGTCATCTTTTTTTATCTTTTAATTTTACAAATGAACTATGATATATTCAATGTATACTAACACAATGCTAAAAACACTTAAATATTAGTAGGACTAAAATGCATAATATATTTTACCAAAAAAAAAAAATGCATAATATATTTTAACATATTTTATTGCCCTTTTGCAATTTAATAAATGTCTCATAAACACATTTTGAAAAGAGGTAACATAAAAATACTTTATAATCTTTACAAGTATTTTTTTAAAAACTTTTTATCCTTTGGTGAGAGAAAGTAGACATGTTTTTTTATAAAAAAAAATTGGTTAAACTATGTTCAAGTTATCTATATGAATGATGTAGAGTTATAAGGACAACATTTTTATGTAAAAGTTAAGAGGGATGCTATGCTTACATAAAAATGTTACACCATGTATTTACATCTTATAAAATACAACATTGTCATGAGTGTCTTTGTATCAAAACAAGTAAAAAAAAAATAATAAAAGATTTTAGAAAATCAAAACTCTATAGGAATAAGGTGTAGGTGTTACTTTTAGTGTAAAAGTAACATTCTTCAAAAGTTAAGTATAAGTAAGATTAGGGATGCTAATTAGTATTCATGGATACATGTACTATGTTTTAAAATTTTTTTATTGAATAAATTTGATATTTGTATTCAGTCTTTATTTATATGGGTATCGCATAAATATTTATGAATTTTGAAATATCCACTATAAATATCATTTTATTTTTAATTTGAAAAATTACAGTTTAATAATTTACTTTATATTATATAAATAGAAAATTATTAAACTTTTGTAAGCGGCTAGAGTTTAGTAATTTGATGTAAATTACTATGTTTATGTAATTTTATTTATCTTATGTGATGATGTAAATAAAAAATGCAATGTTATAATACTTAGTGAGTAGGATTCATTAAGTTTTTTTTAAAAGCAAGATGACATTAAAGAGAGAATTAAGGGTTCTCCAATCCGATTACAAAGAAAATCAAGAATTTCCGATAAAAAGAAAAGATTACAAATTAATTACAATCACGAGAAAAAATATAAAGGATTCTTGTAAAACTCGTAGAAAGAGTAATTGGGGTGTGTAATTTTCCCGCAAAACGACTATTTCCGAACCAACAGCTTAATATGCCAAACGGTATTATTCACATTTCAAGCCTCCTTGCGAAAGCACATTCTGTTCCTAACCAACCAAAGGCACCAAGTTGTAGCAATCCAAACTACATCCAATTTTCTATCCATCACCTTTTTACCATGAAAGAAAAAGTGTCAATCCATAAAATTTGATAAACACTCATCTTCAAAAATAACCCTTTTACCCACCCAAAATGCTATTTCACTCCAAATATTTATCACCATCAAACAACCAAAAAAGTTGTGGTTTCTACTTTCCGCACAATATCCACAAAATATGCACTTTAAATCATCCAAAAGAAAAGACATACCTCGAGTCACCAAAAGATCCTTCATCGGAAGCCTATTATGAAGAAGTCTCCACCCAAAAGCCTTGATCTTGAAAGGCACTTCCATCTCCCACAATAGGCCGAACGCTTCCGCGTGATTAATAGATGGACCATACAGGATACACAACTTCTCGTAAATGTAGGTGAATATGGTTTTTGTGAAAGGAGTTTACTAAAGTTAATAATTTTAATACACCAATGTAAATTATAATTCACCAGTGTTATTGTCAATCAATTTTCATTTAAATAAAGGATCTTTAAAAGTAACATAATCAATCTCCATAATCTTCTCACTAACTCCAAAATATGCTCTAGATGCTAGTACTTGATTCGTATCTTTCGAACTAGAGAAGTACATGGATTCAACTTTACTATAACTCCACTATTTTGCACGGTACTATGATCATCCTTCGATTTTGAATAAAATTAATATTTAGTAATGTCGTGTTCACATCAAGTTATTAAATTAAACTTAGATATATGTGACATCCATTTAATTGTCTCTGATGCACTATCTTCTTAAGAACTCTTTCATTAAACTAAGTTATGAAAATTTTGTTATGCTCTCTCAACAACATCTTTTTACTCATCCTGGGGATATTTTCCTTGATAAGACTTTTGTGAATGATCAGGTAAGTTTGAACTTTACTAAAGTTATTCAATTTATACAAATGTGCTTGAAAAAGAACATCTCAATCAAATGTCTCAACATTTAAGCTTTGAATACTTCTACCATGATATCTTCGATCACAACGAGACTCGGGAATTCTTATAGAGTTAGCTTCTAGAAAATAGTTTGTACAAAACTCAATAACTTCTACGGTGATGTACTGTTCAACAATCAAAATTTATGGATGATGATGATTCTTTGTATATCTTTTAAAGATCATAATGTATTGCTCTACCATATACATCCAAGATAAATAAATGGGACCGTAAATTATAACCTCCCTTACTATATGAACAATTAAGTGAATCATAATGTCAAAAAAATGGTGGAGAGAAAACATCTCTAAATAACACAAGATAATTTCTACCCCATGTTCAGAATCATCTAAATTTTTAGGTTCAACAACTTACTACATATTGAAAATTAAGCACAATTTAACTATAGTTATCTCTCTCTATCTCTCTCTCTCTCTCTCTCTCTCTCTCTCTCTCTCTCTCTCTCTCTCTCCTCTCTCTCTCTCTCTCTCTCTCTCTCTCTCTCTCCTCTCTCTCATCTCTCTCTCTCTCCTCTCTCTCTCTCTCTCTCTCTCTCTCTCTCTCTCTCTCTCCTCTCTCTCTCCTCTCTCTCTCTCTCTCTCTCTATATATATATATATATATATATATATATATATATATATATATATATATATATTGACTTTTAGTTATTATGAGAACTTCTAAGAATGACTATACGATTTAAAATTAATGTCTCAGATTTCACTTAAATTTTAAGAGATAATAATTAATAGATAGATTATGGTTTAAATACATATATTTTCTTTTTTATTTCATTGTCGATATTTTAGAAAATAAAATTATAATTTTAAACTATATAAAAGTACAATTTTTTATTGAAAGCATAAATCTTAAATGGCAACTTATAAAATTTCGACCTTAACATATATTATTCATAGTTTATTTTTATATTTCTTCCTTATAATAACTTCATAAACACATAGCATGCTTTATCAAGGCACAAGATAATGGCATCAATCGCGTTCCTTGGAGGATCCATATTTGCACAATCTTCATTAGTTTCACATGGAAATGTAGTGAAAAATAGAATAAACAATTTTAATAAAAAATTATATAAGAATTACAAAATAAAAAATAATTTATTTAAGGGAAAACAATAATTTATTGAGAGCCTTGGCTGAGAAAAGGAATAGGGAAAAAAAGCAAAACTATAGCATAAATAAATTTAAGAAATTTAACTATATTTTTTTTATCTTTTAAGTTTACAAATGAATTGAGATATATTCGATATACATAATGCAATGCAAACAACACTTAAATAAAAAAATACATAATATAATTTAATATAATTTATTGTCCCTTTTGTAAGTTAATAAATGTCTCTAAGCATATTTAGAAAAGAAGTACTATGACATAAAAATACTTTATATTATTTAGATCTACTTTTTAGGAAGAGGCGGTTGAGGTGGGATTATTTTCTAAGCTAATGTCTTCATGGAATTACTTAGAATCTTTCGCGGGGTGTAGTTTGGAGAAGGATTCCGTGAGTTGGAATTTTGAGACGGATAAGTGCTTTACGGTATCATCTTGTTATAGTCGGTATACTATCCGGCGAATTCCTTTTGGTCCTATCAATAGGAACGATGATGTGATGGAAAAGATTTGGAAGATGGATGTTCCTTTCAAAATCAAGGCCTTTGCATGGAGACTTTTTGTGAATAGGCTACCAACCAAAGATCTTTTGAAAGTTAGAGGTATTGCTTTGCCCGCTTCTAATTTATTTTGTGTTTTTTGTGGATTACATTTGGAAGATAGAGACCATATTTTTATCAAATGCAATGTAATTAAACTTGTTTGGAAAGATATTGGTGAGTGGGTGGATTATTCGGGATGGAAGGAAGAAGATTGCATTCCACTTTTTATGGAATGGTACGCCATGAGTTGTATGAGAAGAATTAAAGAAGGTAAATTGGGGGTGTTATGGTTGACCACTTGTTGGATAATTTAGTTGACAGGAAATGAATTTTGCTTTAGTCAGGAAGTTTGGAATGTAAATGATATTGTGTGGAAAATCAAGATCTTGTTGTGGAGATGGTCTTCCTTTGGAGATATTACATATTCCAATTGTAACTTTTACGATTTTTGTAAAGACCCGTTGTCTTTTTTATCGTGATTGTAATTGGTTTGTAATATCGTTTTTTTTTACGGACTTGTTCCGGTTTTGTGTATCAAGATTGGAGAACCCTTAGTTCTCTCATTAATATATTTCTTGCTTACACAAAAAAAAGAAACGAGACATTTGCTTTTAGAAAATTTGTTAAACTATGTTCAAGTTATCTATATGAGAGATGAAGAGTTATGAAGAGAACATTTTTATGTAAAAGTTAAACATAAGTAGGATTAAGGATGGTAATTAGTTTTTATGGGCAAGTGTACTACTTTTTTTATTTGTCTTGTTGAATACATATTATTCGTACAGGCATCAGTCCAATAAATATCTATGAATTTTGAAATATCCACATATATTTATGAATACTATATTATTTTTAATTGAAAAATTATAGTTTAATAATTTATCTTATATGATGTAAATAGAAAATTATTAAGTCTTTGTAAATGGCTAGGGTATAATAATATGATGTGAATAAAAAATTTCAATTTTATAATAGTTAGTGAATAGAATTTACTAAGTTAATGTAAGTGTGAGATATTGGATCGAACTCTAGTATGGTCGAATGGTAGCTTCTTGGTTCGACAGGATTAAGCATGAAGTCGAAGGCTATTCACATGCTTGTGTCGAAGATGCTAGGGTTGTTAGCATGTTAAATTAGGTTTTAGTGTTTAAACTTTAATTTGTTAAGTTGACTTGTTTATTTAGTTGGCTTGTATAATGGGAGTTGTGGAAAAAGCTCATTAGTTAGTATGTTAGGTTTTATTATAAATAGCATACTAGTCTCTCATCATTACTAAGCTGCAAATCCTAATTAGGGTGAGAGGGTTATCTATTATTCTTGTAATCTTGTTTTCAAAGAGAAAGTAAAAAATAGCAGTTATAACTAATTCTTGTGTTCTTCTTCTTCCTTGTACTTTATTCTTCCCTTGTTTTATACTTTGTTCTTGGCATTGAACTCACAACAATAAGTGATTAGGGTTTTTGTGAAAGGAGTTTACTAAATTTAATATTTTAATAAATATTTGAATAATTTTGATACACCATTGTGAATTCTAATTCATAAGTTTCTACATAGAGTTATTGTTAATCAACTTGCACTTAAATAAAGGAAGTTTAAAAATAACATAATCAATCTTTATAATCTCCTCAATGACCCCAAAGTATGCTCTAGATGCCATTACATGATTCTTATCATTTAAACTAGAGAAGTTCATTTATTCAGTTTCAACCATAACCCCACTGTTTTGCACGGTACTACAGTTATCCTTTAATTTTGTATATAATGAATATTTAGTAATGTCGTATTAACATCAAGTTATTAAAATAAACTTAGGCATGTGTGGCATCCATTTAATTGTCTCTTATATACTATCCTCTTTAGAAACTCTTTCATTAAATCAAGTTATGAAAGTTTTGTTATGCTCTATCAACAATATTTTTTTCACTCATTTGGGGGATTTTTCCTTGATAAAACATTTAGGAATGGTCAAGTAAGTTTGAACTTAACTAAGGTTATTAAATTTATACAAATGTGCTTGAAGAAGAAAATCTTGGTCAAATGTCTTAACATTTAAATCTTTAATACCTCTACCATGATATCTTCTATCATGACGAGACTCGGGAATTCCCACAGAGCTAGCTTATGGAAAATAGTTTGTACAAAACTCTAAAACTTCGTCGGTGATGTACTGTTGAACAATTGAAGCTTCAAGATGATGATGATTTTTTGTATACCCTTTAAAGATCTTCATGTATCGCTCTACCATATTCATCTACGGTAAATAAACTGGATCAGAAATTATAATCTCTCTTTCTAGATGAACAATTAAGTGAACCATAATCTTAAGAAAAATGGAGGGGAAATATTTCTAATTGACACAAAATAATTTCAGCCTCATGTTCAAACTCATCTAAAATTTCAAGTTCAATGACTTTACTACATATTGAAAAATAAGAACAATTTATCTATAGTTAACCCTACATTTCTTGGTAGTTGCCACAAATAGCCACTTGTAGAAGTTATTGCATCAACACATGACAATCATGAGATTTTAAGCCAAGTAATTTGAGATTATTCATTGACACAAGTTTCTTCATATTTGATGAGTATTCTTGGGGAACTTGATACCCTGCAAACAACTACAAAAACATTTTTTATTTTTTAGACAGATGGTAACATGTAAGGGGAAAATATTTTCTATTTCCTATATCTTCAAATCTATGTGACATAGGTTTTTTTTTTGTCACTTCACCTTGCCATACCCATTTCATGTAATTTATCTAATTTCATCGCAAACACAATGATAGCATATAACACCACTTGTATGTTTTTGTGTAATTCGGAAAATTTTACGTGGACACCAAAAAATTCCATTATCGATAGGAAGGGTTTTTCCTCGAGTTCCAGAATATGAATCACTACATTCTCATACACTTTAATTAATCCATTTTCTGTCATCCAACTATGATCCATAATAACATACAACTTCTAAAAGTAAAATAAACATGGACATTCCAAAATATTAAAACAATAATAATAAATAACAACTATAGATACATGAAAAATAACAGTACCTTATACCCTAAGTCTAAAAAATAGTGACAATAACAATAATAGTTAAAGCAAACAACTACAAATGCTTGAAAAACAACACTAGATTATACCACATGTCTCAAAAACCATGACAATAACAATAACAACAACACCAATAATAATAACAACGACGGAAACACCAACAATGATAACAACAACATCAACAACAAGAACATGTAGAGAGTTTTACATGCCATGAACGTGATGAGAGACACAAATAAATTTTTTGGTTTGCGGTTTGAGCTTCCTTCCTCCTTGAAAAGAAGATGGTGTTTCAGTTTGTTATGTGGAGAGAATGGTGTTTCAATTGAACAAAAGTAACAACGTGTAAAAGTGAATTAAGCTAAACCTCCTGATTAGTGAGTAGAATAACGTTTAGAGTTTACATCTCGATTTTAAGAAAAACTGAGAGAATAAAACCGAGGTAAAAACTGCATTCAATGTATTTAAATAAAATATTAATCCCCTTTTAAATTTGGTTTTCTAAAAAAATGAGATATAAGATGATTTATAAAATTAAGGAAATTTTTTTGTTCTTAATAAAGTATAAATTTGCAGGAGCTTGGAACCAAAACTTGAACACTGAGCTACATAACCTGTCAATTTTCTACAAAATCGAGGGATAAGATTAAACTTTAAAAAAATGATGTGTTTCAAGTTATTTGACCTCGGATTTTCTTTGGCTGATGTGAAAGCTTTGTCATGAAATTTATTATTTGTATTAGGTATGGCATAACGATTGCATATTATACAGGAAAGAATATGAATCCTTGAAGGAGTGCCCGAGGTATGGAGAGTCTCGTTACAAGTTGAAGGACCATGGTGCTAAAGATAATGATGGTGTAACTAGAAAGGATGCTCCTGCCAAGGTGATGTGGTACCTACTGATAATTTAAATATTCAAGAGATTATTTCTAATGTAAATGAAGCAAATAATACTAGATGGCATATTGATCAAAGAGTAAGTGATGGAAAAATTCACCATGTAACTAATTCATCGCAATGGAAGAAAATTAATTTGCTCTTTCCAAATTTTGCTTTTTAGCCATGGAACCTTAGGATTGGACTTGCCACTGGAAGAATTAACCTATTTAGTAATATGAGCACTAATCATACTTCATTTAAAACCTATCTCAATGTATGTACATAAAACGCAAATATATGATATTATAAATGATAATTTTAGGTCAAAAAAACCGGGGAACAATAAATATGTTTATTTAAATCCATTAAATGAAGATTTAAGAGACTTCGGGGAGGAAGGCATTGATGTTGATGATGTGTATATGGGTGATGTAATTAAGACGTGTGCCATTAAGGATCTGGATTTCATCCAAAGTCTATCTGCACCTAATAGGCAGGGTCTTTTGCATATGCTTCCTATACCTTGTTCAAGGTTATTTCTATGGTATTTATTGACCAAGACGATGTGTTGGATTCTGGTTACTTATCTAGGGAGCAGGATGAACTAAAACAGAAGTGTGAGATCCTTGAGCGGGATAGTTGATAAAGAATCTTCTTAAGTTGCGAGTAAAGGCTGGGCTCACCGACTATTTGCAAGAAGAAGCGAATCAGTATGGTTCTTCGTTACTTTTGGCTACATATATAAAGACGTTAAAGGCTTCTCTTGTTTATAGAGAGAAACATTGGAAGAAGGCTTCTAAAGATACATTGGAGGCATGTCACTACAGAAAAAAGGCCTCCTACCACGCCCAGAAAACCGAGGCTTTATGCAAAATAACCGTGGCGTAACGCTGAGGCCACGGTTCGGCCACGGAAATCCAACGGTGGAGTATACGGCCGTGGCCAAAAGTAAAGTCCACGGTTTTTTGGTATAGACCACGCCATTTTTACAAACGTGGCATTTTTAGGCCACGGTTTAGGTAGCTTGATTAAGGCCGCGGTTTGTATTTGCCATGACTTAATAACTGTGGCTATATTGTAAAGCCACGGTTTCATTTTAACGTTTACAACACAGTATTAGTTCAAGATATAGCCACGGTTTGGTTATGACCACCTATTTAAAACCGTTGTTATATGTTATGCATTCTAACCCATTTATCTAGCCACGGTTTATTTCTCTATCATTATATATATATATATATATATATATATATATATATATATATATATATAATTAACAATAACATTGATCAATATAAAATTAATCATGAAAGTAAATACAATTCTAGCATTTATTTAGGATCAACCATGTTTTATAAATATAATTCTAGCATTAGATTATGCGATCATGAAAGTATCATAAATGTACTTCTAGTGTGAAGACAAAACCAAATACAGAGCTACTAATAGTTTTACACCATGACTAATGAGTTCAAAGGTATAGTATATGGTTGCGGTTCAGTCTCAAACAGCCAGTGGAAACAGCCAGTGGGTACAACCTTCCCTAAATTGATTCTTTTCAAAGATCTCTTCATGGCCAAAGAGGGTTTATAACCTGCAATCACAAGGAAATCGTTACATAATCTATCCAATCCAAAATTATCACTAAGATTTTGAGTGTTTCCTTCCCATAACTCGAGTAACTCATTTTTCATCCAAGAGATCACAACTACAGGTCCCAAAGTAGAAGGCACCTGCACAGACAAAAGACAGAGAACTTTGTTAAGGGTGAAACCAAACCGTTGGATTTTGGAGCCCTCATACGATGCTACCTGTACAATGATTTGCAAAATTAAAACTTATACTTAGTTACATATAAAAACTTAATATAGGATGCGAGTCCCTCCATATATATACTATTAATATTAATACAGGATATTGCATAAGGTGAACAAGTAAATGAAAAATATTTTGGACTCTTGAAAACACGGCTCCATTGACAATCATGAGACTCAATTGTGTTATAATTTTGCATTTGAAACTCAATCAAACAAATAACTGAACACATTTGGGTATAGATAAATACGAGGTATGTAATTTAATATGCAGTTTATGCACTGGGCAACAGGTGACAATTGTTTTGACAATATCTTATTTGGGTCCAAGACTCCAAGTAAACAGGTTTTGACAAAACAAATTGCATGTATCAAATGGCAGTGTTTCAGCAGTGTACAGACTCTAAGCTCAGTCAGTCAGTCAATACTAAATCAGAATATGTTAATAAAAAATGTTCGACGATTTCAATTTATTGCTCCAATCCAACGCAAGTTTGGCAAACATATTCAGGAATTAAGCCTGAATGAGTTGATTTAAATCAGAACCTGAATGAGTTGATTTAAATAAGAACCTGAATGAGTTGATTTTCAGTTAAAGCTGACTGACTGACAAGAATAGGAAACCGTCCAACAAATTCAGGAATTAAGCCATATGCAATAAGATCACTGCTTTAAACCTGTCACAAATAACTAAAGAAAATTGTAATGTAACAAATTGGCAAAATTATAAGCATTGCTCATGCTTGCCTGTACATACAAGTGCAATGACCTTGTCTGAGAATTTAATATGAAATGAGTGAGGGAGCAGAAGCATGATACAAATGTTGTCAACTTCATAAATGTTGTAGGTGTGTTGTTAAGATTGTATGGAGTGTTGTTAAGGTTGTCAACTTCATAATCTAGAGTAAACAATCAATTCTAACTATTTCTGTGATGAGGAGACTTACCTTCAAGAGGTTTGATAAATATTTCTTCCTTGGAAGTACACCTCTCCAATCATACTTGTGATCCTTTGGCTTCAAAAAGGGAATATCTATTGTATATTAAAGAAAGCCTAAAAACAATATATTACAAGTTATAACTTATACCCATTGGATATATTACAGAATTGTAACCAAATGTTCAGTTATAACTTAATAGCTCTAACATAAGGCTCTGTTAGGTTTGAAAAGGATATACATATACATCATAAAAATAACTCAAGCATTCATGAATTTGACTTTTAGGATGGAAATGAAAGTGAACAATTCTTCCATGAAAGTGGATAGCTAATAAAATTCCGTCAGAAAAAATTACACAACATGATGAAAGACAAAAAATTTCACAAGCCAACAAGAATCAAAATGCAAAACCAAAAGATAATTTCAGTATCATTAAAGCCTTGAAGCTTCATGAGACCCTTAAAATTTCATAACTTTAGAAAATATTACTTAGAATTTCTAAGAAGTTGATGTTGAACCAAGCCTTTTTTACTACTATTCTTTTGAGATATAAAATTTAGTGGACACATGTTTACTAAACACACATAACATGTTTCCAATTAATATACAAATATATAATATTTTTATTTGAGTGTCTGAAGTCTTAACAGAGATTAATATAACAAAACAAAATTAAAACAAATCAAGAGGCTTCGATGGTCAAAGATCTAGTTTTTATATCACTTTCATACCATGGATCATGTCCCAAGACAGAGTTGTATTGAGATATGTTGGGTCCTCCAGCCACAATGAGAGACTTTCAGCTCCTGTAAGCAGAGGCAGAAGAATATCTTGATCACTAAATATGCCATAGCAGGCAATTTTTTGGTATGTCCTAGATAATAACTACATGAAAATATGAAATAGATTGATTAAGGAAAGGAAATCTGTAGATATCCAATTGCTCACATATCACACATGCACATCAATCTCAAACCACAAACATGAAATTGTAACTATGAAATGCATATTAAATTGTTTATTATATTCAGCACAAAATAATTTGAGAACATTTTTCATTAAAATTTATAATTAATTTCATGATTTTTTTTTGTGACGAATTAATTAAAATAAGTCAGTTGTGGAAATAATTTGCCTTAAGCTTAGCTTTTTCTTTGAGATACGTAAGTGGTGCATTGATCACACTTTCTTGACCAGCATTTGTCAATTCAGTCACTGCTTCTTGACCTTTATATAAATTGGAGCCTAATGCTGATGTACTTGAGATCATCTTCTGTAACAAAAGAACAAATAAAACATTCAGCATCTAATTTACTAGCAGAAGCCAAAAATATTACTATAACTGATGAGAGTTTACTTTTGTACCATATTTTAAAATTCTATATTGTATGACATAAGAATAATAATTAGAATTATATATTAATAAGAATAATCATTCCAGCAGAGTAAGAACAATCAAGGCTCTTTATGAACTTGTTGACAAGTATGATGAAATCCGAAGAACTGACCCTACATAGAGAAAAGGAAATATATAAGACACAAGACAATGAGAGGAGAGGGAGGGGATAAACCAGGGAGCACAATTTGAAATAGGTAATAACATAAGCATATTAGAAAAAATTCTAAGGAGCAGAATTTGCAACAAGTACACTAGTTAATACAATTCTCTTGTAAAGATCTGTGTTACCAATTCACATCATTAAAACACTATAATCCAATACACCAAGAATGATGATAATAAAGAACTATAATGTGGATACTTCGTATATACGTACAGAGTAAGCAATATCTCACCTTGTTTCATAGAACTTCTCTGCAGCATGGGACCAGCAGGGAGAAGCTTACATATTCATAAAACTGAAACTAAACAAAAACAAAAAATACCATCACATCTACAGTTCAGTACCAAAGGAATAAGATTACCACAAGATCAAAAAAACATTTGAAAAGCCCAATAAAGAATTTCAGAACAGGCTTGTTAATAGAAGAAAACCAAATTTCCTGCATATAAAAACAATCATTGCAAAATTCCCAAAAGAAACTATTGTTCATCATCTTCAAACCTAGCCGCAAAACCAACAATCAGAACCCTAAATCATCTTTTTCTCAAAACAATCAAAACCTTCAGAAAATTGAATCGGAGATAGTGTAAAAGAGACGAAGAAAGACAGATCTGTAGATTCAAAAACACAGAACAGAATCGGAAAGATCTCACCAGATGTTAAAACCGTGAGTTTCTACTCAGCTTCACCACCGCAACATTCATCCTCAACAACCATTAATGCTCATCTCGAATCAAACACGAAACTGAATGCAACGGGCTCCGAACAAGATCGAATTCAGCACCAACAACATATGAACAATAACTCAGAGATCGAAAAAGGAAGTTGAATCGGAGAGATTTTGATCAGAGAAGCTCGTCGGACTTTGATGAACCACCAACATCTGAGAAAGAGAAGAATGAGGGGTTGGCCGCCGTTCGTTTGAAGAAGGAGGGAGTATGTCGTGGCCGCCTCGAATTGATCGGTGGGAATGGAGGGGAATAGAGGAGGAAGCCACCTTTCATTTTGAAGAGGGAGAAAGAAAGAACTCTGTTTCGTGTTCATCGCGAGCAGAAGAGGCAGCGAGCATTTGTTTAGGGTTTCATAGATAAAGTGTAAACAACAAAGAATTTATTGAATTTATGTTTTCAACTTTTTTAATTTAATAAAATTATAAAAAGAAAATAATTAACGAGAGGGAAACTAAAAAAATAGAGGGAAGTTTTAGCGGGCCTATTTTTTTGGATTTGGGCCATAGTTTGAAGTGAAAATTATAATGCCGCGATTTTTATTTGCGGCTTAAAATATCTGCGGTTTCTTAAGCGTGGAAAAATGAAGAAAAAGCCACAGTTTCACATTCTGGATTCAATGTTTCAAAATATATGTCTACGATTTAAAAAGCGTGACCAAAGCTTATATGTGACCACAGTTTTTGAGTTGTGGGAAAATTTAGCGTGGCCGTAGACCAAAAATGTAGTAGTGTGTCATAAACAAAGCCAATAGGAAAGCTCTTCGGAAGAAGAAGAAGAATGATCAGAATAAAGTTATCCAGAGACTTGAGGAAGATCTGGTTTCTACCCTGCAAAAATCTCAAGAGTCACTTCAGCAAGCTATGGATACCATGTATCACATCTGACTTGAATGCACCGAGGTCGGGTGATAAGGTTTAAGAATAATTTTCTTCCCTTTTCTTGTGTTTTTGTTTTGTTCTGATACATGTTTGTCAGGCCATCGTGCCTAAACTTTTAAACAATATTTATTATTATTATTATCACCTTTCGCATGCTTGTGCTTTTGGTTTCATATTGTACTTAAATTCTCAACTGTATGATAGTCGAGGAGCATCAGGGTTCTATTTTGAGCCCTACAATTCTTAGATGTTTTGAATGATGTCAAAGCTAGGTATTATGTAGTATTTGTATATTAGACCTTATCTCTCTATGTGTGGGTTGCATTTTCATCTTAGAACACTTATACATCAAATCAAAAGCATTTGTACAAGTCAAATATGTCAAAAACATAAATTTTTGTGAAAAACCATGTTTAGAGTCGACTTACCCATGTTAGGAGTCGACTCCCTTTGAAGCATATTCAAAAGAAAATCTTTATGTTCAAGATGGGTCGATATATGCCCCCCTTGGATTCGATACACATCAAGAAGGATTCGATTACTTTGAGATATGGGTTGACTCCCATTAATTACTAGTAACAAAATTTTACATTTTCTAAATTATTTAAAATAAAATCAACTAAACAAGCAAGATCGCACACAAAATTTTAATTAAGTATATCTTGATAAATTACTAAAATCAACATTGAATTAAAAAAATCACAAAATCAATTGTTTGCCAACTTAACTCTATATGTTACTGTAAAATAAAGTTTATTCAAATACTATAAATAATATAAATCCTCAATAGTTTTCACTAAAATAAATCATAAAAGTTAATTAATTATAAAACTTATATAATAATTTATCCAATAATTATATAACTCAAGAATATATTTTTTATGATCTTCACATAAAATTGTTTAATAAATTAAATGATTAAATAAGTGTGCGGATTCCTTAGCTAAAGTATGTTGTTGTTAGGTCTTCTTATTTTTCAAATTTTATTAATTGTCATTATAAAGCAAGATCCTCTAGAGGGTTTTGATCCAAATGCTGGAAAGTGTTTATCGATTTGGGCTTGACTTCTCTTTGCTCCTAAAAAAGAGTTACAAATTTCACATATTACTCTTCATATCACTTGAGTACCCGAGTCAAAGAGCGAAATAGTGAACAAGAAACATGTATGTGTTTGTGTCCAACCTTTTCATTATTTTCCCATTTCCTTAAGCAAAATATTTATTTTTTGTCTTTATCTTAAATTTGTTTAATGCTATTTACTGCACTTTATCCTGACATTTATTGCAACTTATCTTCGTTTATGTAATGTCTTTACTATGCCGTCCAGACAATGGCTACAATAAAAACACATATTTTTTTCATATAAATCATTTGCACGAATTGCTTTGGAGATTTTTCGAGTTAATATCACTTTCTGAACTCGTGATTGGTTACCAAAAATACTGCTAAATAGTAACAAATTAAACACCATTATTCTTGTGTAGTTTAGTAGTGTAACAAATTTAGCTTCAAACCCAATAAATAAATGCTAAATTGATGAATTATTCAGCCAAGTTAAAAACAAAACTGCTTGGTGAATTTATAATACTATCCTTCTAGAATTACAATTGTCCCACTTGCAAAGTGACTTTCTTGAAAGCACTACGACTAAACTTTAGTCATAAAAAGTAAAAAGAAATAATTTTTTAGACAGAGCGAGGAATGAAAGCTCATATTTCAGGATATGAAAATATGTGAGAAGAGACTTCTATTTATAGGCTCGGCTGGCACAAAAATTTTTGGGTCTAAAATTAATGAGACAATCAATTGGTATCATGCATCTATCAATTGATAAATATGCAAGGAGAGTCAATTGATATATATACAAGGCAATCTTGAAAGGTTTAATAAACTTTCGAAATGTCAAACTACATCGTCATTAGAATAGCCGGTCAATACACCCGTAGAAAAAGTGTTATTAAATTGTAGAAATAGGATCAACGGACGCCAAAGTGTCATGACACCAAGTCCTACCCATTTATTATTATTATTATTATTATTATTATTATTATTATTATTATTATTATTATTATTATTATTATTATTATTATTAATCTAACGTTAAGATATATTCACTTAAAAACTAACATGAATTTTTTAAAGAAATTTATCTTAGCTATAATAATAATAATAATAATAATAATAATAATAATAATAATAATAATAATAATAATAATAATGACGATGACAACGAGACAACAAATTTATGACATCCGCCAAATTTATAAATTACACCTATATAATTTCTCTTATTTTTATAAAAAATACTTTTATTTTAAATAAAACTAAAAATTAAAATTTTCATATTCTTATATTTTATAACATATTCAATTCAATTAGTGAATTAATTATTTTTGAAATAATTGAATTACATGTTTTTATAACCTAAATTTGTTAATTTTATAAGGAGAACTTGGACGCAAGGAGGCAATAGTAAACATCTAAAATTAATAAGATATGAAAAAAATTACATTGCTGTAATTTTCATTGTATTTTTCATTTCATCGTCAATATTTTAAAGAACAAAGTCATAATTTCACAAAATATTCTACCATAAGATAAATTATTCATAATTTTTTCTTTATATTTGTTCCTTATATCGGCATTAACAAGCAACATTCGTCTTCAATGCACAAAACTTGGGCATCAAACGCACTCCCGTCAACTCTAACAAACACCTTGTCACAATCTTCGTCAGTTTTGCATGGAACTGTAGTGAAAAATAGAATAAACAATGTTAATAAAATATGATAAAAGATTATGGAAGAACTACAAAAAAAAGAAATATTTAAAGGAAAAGAATGATTTACGGATAGCCTTCGCTGAAAGAAAGAATAGAGACAAAAACAAAACTATAACATAAAGAAATTTGAGAATTTTAGCCATATGTTTTTATCTTTTAATTTTTACAAATGAATTGAGATATATTCAATGCAAAGCTAAAAACACTTAAATATTTGTAGCACTACAATACATAATATATTTTAATTTATTTTATTGTCTCTTTTGCACACTTAATAAATGTCCCTTAAACATATTTAGAAAAGAGGTAACATAAAAATATTTAATAATCTTTAGATTTCTTTTTAAGAAAATTTTCAACCTTTGGTGATAAAAAGTAGACATGTGTTTTTAAAAAATTTGTTAAACTGTGTTCAAGTTATCTTATATGAATAAAGTATAGTGATGAAGACATCATTTTTAAATCACTTTATTGAATAAATATGATTTATATATTCACTCCTTATTTGTGTAGATATAAGTCACATAAATATCTATGAATTTAGAAATATTCAAATATCATTTTTTTAAATGTAAAAAATTACAATTTAATAATTTTTTTATAACATTAAAAAGGTTTATGTGAGTGAATATTATATTATACAAAAAAAATATTCCTTCCACGACACTGATTTGGTGGCTCAAGGATAGTACTATGGTATAATATTGTCTACCACTCTCACTGATCGTTACAAAAAAATACAACTAAGAAATATGCAATTCCATATTCACCTTTCAACGGATCTTTTCATGTATATATATATATATATATATATATATATATATATATATATATATATATATATATATATATATATATATATATATATATATATATATATATATATATATATATATAAATAACGCTAAGACTTTTTGAATACGCTAAAAATCTGTTTGACTGAAAAGTTGTAAAGTAAGGAACTATGGTTCATATCTTGCTCTTAACATTGTTGTGTTAGTTGATTGTATTTCATTTTTTGTGTAATATGTTCATCAAGAAGCTTTTTTGGTAAACACACCTTGTATTTCAACTTGTGAGTTGATGTTGTTCCTTAAGAGACTAGGGTATAGTGTCATACCCCAAAATTTGGCCATCACATTTTTATACTCAAGCTCATCCAAGTATCAACAGCTCAAAACCTAAGTGGATGCACACTCTCCTAAACAAACAACCCACAACTAGGGTTTTTGCTTCTCTTCAAGAAAAATCAAGTTTTGACAATTCAAGTGGACCTCACAACCTCTCATATGATTCAAAGAAACCTCACCTCAAGTTACAAGCTCTGATTCACAAGATTGCTTAAACAACAGTTCAAATAGTCAACGGTCGACTGATTTGACCTAAAAGTCAACTGTGGTCAAAGTACAGTCAAAACTCTTGATTTTTGTCAACATCCTTATTTTGAAGTATCATTCACCATTTGATCAAGAATTGATCATGGTTCATCAAGGAAAGATCAGAAATCAACAATTTCAAAAGTTTCTAAATTAGGATTTTATAGGAGAAAGTCAACTGAACTTTGACCATCCATAACTCCTACATGGAACATCAGAAAATTTTCATCCAAAGCTCAATTTGAAGGAAATTGAGTTCTCTACAACTTTGTATCTCACATGCCAAGTCTAAAGGTGCTTCATTTGAGAGATATGGAGCAAAAGATTATAGGTCCTTTTTGAAAGTCAACCAAAAGCAGTTTTTTATCAAAGCCAATATCATCAAGATAAATTCTTCAAATGGAAAAAAGCTTCCAAAGTGGCTTGTAGATAACATCTTTAGGTTTCCAAAAAGTCTTAGAACTCCTCCATATCTTAAATATTGAGGGAGATACGCCTTGTCAAAATTGGACAATTTTGGAGGAAAAAATGTGAAGCAAAAAGCCTCAAAATGGATTTTTTTTTCAAAGAGACCCAATCTTTTTTGGCCCAATCATGATAATCAAGTTATCCAAGATTTTAAATTTGATTGACACGAATTTTTTAATATTTATTTGATTTTATATGAATTTTTAATCATTTAAAAGTTGTTTTAATTCATGTAAATCAAGTAAAAATCAAATATTCAATTAAAGATCTTGTACTAATCAAATCCAATCACCATTCATACCATATTTTCAATGTATTTTCGTGCAAACAAATACAAGAGAGATTGAGATTGGCCAAATTTGAAGGCTTTTACTCATATTTTCCAATCAAATCTCCCATGATTGATTCACAAAGATATTGATCAATATTATTGCCCTAATTCCATCCAATATATAGAGGCAATTCGTGCCAAACCAAGGGAGAGGAATTGACAAGGATTCTGCAGGCAGAGGCACACGTTCATAGTCCAAAAATTGAAGAAAATCTTGAAATCAGTTTGAGAGGTTGGAGGAGATTCAGCAACATTTGAAGGTTCAAACACGATCAGGGAACACTCTTGATCGTTTCCCAATCAATTTCCAGGCTTAAAGCATCAAGAATACGCTACTGTTCATTCACGGTTTGGCCATACTTTTACAACTTCAATTTCGCAAATTCGTGCATTAATGAAAAAATTATTTAAAAGATTATGGAAGAACTAAAAAAAATTATTTAAAGAAAAACAATGATTTACGGATAGCCACGGACAAAAACAAAACTATAACATAAAGAAATTTGAGAATTTTAGCCATATGTTTTTATCTTTTAATTTTTACAAATGAATTGAGATATATTCGATGTATATTAATGCAAAGCTAAAAACACTTAAATATTTGTAGCACTACAATACATAATATATTTTAATTTATTTTATTGTCTCTTTTGCACACTTAATAAATGTCCCTTAAACATATTTAGAAAAGAGGTAACATAAAAATATTTTATAATCTTTAGATTTTTTTTTAAGAAAATTTTCAACCTTTGGTAAAAAAGTAGACATGTGTTTTTAAAAAATTTGTTAAACTGTGTTCAAGTTATCTTATATGAATAATGTATAATGATGAAGACATCATTTTTATTTATAAGCTGAACATAAGAAGGATTAGGGATGGTAATTGATATTTATGGGCACATGTACTACTTTTTTTTATATCATTTTATTGAATAAATATGATATTTATATTCACTCCTTATATTATGTAGATATGAGTCACATAAATATCTATGAATTTAGAAATATTCAAATATCATTTTTTTAAATGTAAAAAATTACAATTTAATAATTTTTCTTATAACATTAAAAAGGTTTATGTGAGTGAATATTATATTATACAAAAAAAAAAAAATCCTTCCACGACACTTATTTGGGGGCTCAAGGATAGTACTATGGTACAATATTGTCTACCACTCTCACTGACCGTTATACAAAAATACAACTAAGAAATATGCAATTTCATCTTCACCTTTCAACGGATCTTTTCATGTCTATATATATATATATATATATATATATATATATATATATATATATAAGACTTGAAAGAATGAAAGAAATAACGCTAAGACTTGTTACATACGCTGAAAATCTGTTTGACTAAAAAGTTGTAAAGCAAGGAACTCTGGTTCATATCTTGCTCTTAACATTGTTGTGTTAGTTGATTGTATTTCATTTTTTGTGTAATCTTCTCATCAAGAAGCTTTTTTGGTAAACACACCTTGTATTTCAACTTGTGAGTTGATGTTGTTCCTTAAGAGACTAGGGTATAGTCAGGAGTCTCAAGAAAACATTGATAGTAGGTCTTTGTGGTTGTAATCAAGTTTGATTATAGTGGATTAAGTCCTTGTTGATAAGGAAAAATCACCTTGGCGGGTGGAATGGAGGTAACTTTGTTAACACCGAACAATGATAAAAATATTGTGTCATTATTTTTATTCCTTGATTTTTGTTTGTTTTGGTTGAACTAAAAGTTTTTAATCTTGAAACCCAATTCAACCCCTATCACTTCATTTGTTTCCTTAACCTTTTAATTGGCATCAGAGCTCTGATTCTAAAATTGATTGTTATCAAACATTTCACCGTGTCAAATAAAGACCCATAAATTCTTTGAAACACAATGGTTGCAGTCCCTCCACCAGCTGCACCCGCTGTTATTGAAAGAGATCAGAGAAACATGATTTTTGCACTTCCTTTGAAATTCTGAGTTTTGCACTTTTTCGTACTGATTTGTCCCGGTTGATTCATCTGAGCCTAAAAACAGTAAAACACACAACCAAAAGACAACTAAAATTAACGAAAATAAATGTGTACAAACCACTGATCAAACTCCCCTAAACTTAAATTGTTGCTTGACCTCAAGTGACAATTGCAAGAGCTAATGAAATTCACAGCATAACAATACTTATACGCGAGACTTTTGTTAACATTGGTCAAGTGGTAGTTCGTTCATTATACACATGACACAAAGCTTTTTTGTGAGAACACTTTAAACCTGAGCTTCCCTTTCAGATACCTCTCTAACCATGCTTTGTACTTAAATCTTTTTTTATTTTCCTCCTTTATCATTCGAACAATCAAAATAAGACAATGCGAATTTATGATGATCATCACATGCATGAGACTAATCAAGGATTTTTTATTTTGTTTAGGCACCAAATAAGTAGCAATTTAAGATAAGATGAAATTTTCAAAATTTCTCAGTTTATGTATTGTCCTTATTTGGACGATATTTGGGGATCAACCTCCTTTGGGATGAACACCCGAGTGAGGATTACCCAACTTAACGGGTCGACTTTCGTTTATCGTCTTTTCATCATTTGGTGCCAGAGTTATTTATTTCTCAACCAATCATACATGCATGTGAATCTAGATTATGTCAGACTGTCAAGGAGTATTTCTCAAGAAACAAGCCCTACAATACAAATCTACCTGTTAGACTCGTATTATACCTTTTAGGAAATCTAGGGTGTTCAAAAAAAACCCCTCTTTGATACATTATTATAAACTTCCTACCCTCAAACAATCATCCCTTCATCTCTATATACTCTTCCCGGTCGCTTTTGAGATTAGAAACTCTTGAAAAATAAAAAATTTCGGTCAGATTTGGGAAGAACTCAGTGCATGGTTTTACACATCATAACAACAACATAAAAAGAAAAATGCAAAGAGTAAATCCCTGGTGTGGCTGCTGGGATTTCTGCGTCAAACAGAAATTTAGATGAGGGCTTTCCCTAGTATAAAAGATTAGGCAAATATCAGTAATAATCACAAAAAGGAAATTATAAAAATAACAGAACATAAAATTTTAGTTGATGAGAAACAAAAATTTAATTGAACTAAAATAACTCTATATTTCGACAGTCCCCGACAGAGGCGCCAAAAACTTCATTGGTAAATTAGCAAGTGTACTAATCTATCAATATAGTAATAATGGGAAATCCCAAAGTATCAATCTCAAGGACTGCATGGTGATATAGATTTATGTTTCAATTCAATAAAACAAAAGCCTTGGGGGTTTTGGTTTGAATAATTATGAACTAAGTTGCAAATAAAAATAACAGATTGGCTTTGACAAATATGAGTAACATGGCAGGGTAGGTGAGTGCATTAACATATAACATCTCTAAATCCTTATGTCAATAAAAATTTCTAAATAATCAACTACCGGTTCTTAAGGATGTTTACTCCTAATTCCTTAGTGAGCAAACATTTAAACCTTCAATCCTAATCCCAATGTCCTTCGAAATTAATGATGAAATTAAGCATTTGTATTATCACGAATATTATAGTTACTATAGGGTATCCCTAGTCCTACGTGATATCTATTATAGTATAATCGATCAAAGGGTTTAACAATGACGGTCTGACCCTAATTGTTAACCATGAATCAATCCCTATTGGTCCGACAGGGAAATCATTAAAAACATTGAACGATTAAATTAAAAGCATCAAAGTTGTTTACAATGTCAAATAAGGGACACCCACTAGAATTGGGGGTTTTAGCTAATCATGTTATTCAAATAAAAAATATAAAATAGAGACTTTACGAGAATTGAGATGAAACTTGATCTTCAATCGCTTCCTTTCATGAAAACCTTTTTCTCTCCCAAACCATTGTTTTCTCCAATTCAGTCGTCTATTCTTCTGTGCCCAAAAAAGTCCCCTAATTCTTCTTCAAAACTCATTTAAATATCACACATTCATTGAAGTTGATTGAAAATACCAAAAATACCCTTTCATGTCAACTACGGAGCAAAATAGCAAAAATTACTAAAATCAGTGTTGCAACCAAACACTGGCCGTGTCAGGCAACACAGGAACCCGTGTTGGGTCTCTTCCAAATTAGTTTCTTTTCTCAAGTCCCAGGACGTGCAACACGACCTGTGTCAGTTGACATGATTTCCCGTGTTGCACCAGTGACTTCCACAATTTTTTGAACTCGTCCAAGCCTTCTTCTAGACACGTCCCATGTCAGGTGATATGGCCACCCGAGTTAGGCCTCCTGAAGTGGGATTTTGCACTTCCTATGAAACTCCGAGTTTTGCACTTTATCACACTGATTTGTCCTGATTTTTTCACCTAAGCCTAACAAGAGTAAAACTCACAACCAACGAATAAAATGTATAAGAAAGAATTCAAACACTTAACAATATAAAGCAGAGACAACTAAAATCAACGGAAATAAACATGTAAAAACCACTAATCAATCACTATAGTGCCAAAACAGCTATTTTTGACGGAGAAAAGTTTCATTAATGGAAATATAGAATATAAAATTTCTTTCTTGGCCATGATGTAGATCTATGGGATATGATAGTTTATGACTATGTTCGTCCTGTTGATGCTAGTGATAACAAGTTTAAAAGAAGAGTGGTGATAGACAAACAGAAGAAATATTACAAGATTCATATCAAGGCTATAACCATTCTGAGGAATGCTTTTTCATAACTGAGTTTGCAAAGATTACTAACAGAGATATAGCCAAAACGGTATTTGACACATTGAGAATGACTCATGAAGGGAACGCTCAAGTGAAAGAAACCAAGTCGCTTTCCTTGATAAATAAGTATGAAGCCTTCAAAATGAATGATGATGAAACTGTTGAGAACATGTTCTCATGGTATTAGAAGATTGATGTTAGACTGAAGTGTAAGAACAAGATTTTTTATACATATGGCCTTAAGTTTTGATGATAAATTTACATGTTATCTTAAAGAATAATTGTTTACTCTAACGATATCTTTTTAGTTTGTAGCTTTTGCTTTGCAGGTTCTGACTCTAGTAAGAAGGCATGTGACGTCATCAGATTCTAAACTCAACACTATGGAAGAATACCTTTGTTGTGTTACAATGAAATTCAAGATTCTTGAATGCTACTTATGAAACGGTTCTAAGGAATGTTAGTAGAAGAGCTTCTAATCATGACTTTGCTAGAAATATTTAGAGACCTTCTAAAGCTTTTCTTATGTTGTCTCAAGTTCTGAAGATTTTGAAGACAAGGTTCTTCTAAACAAGTTCTGAACATCTGAAGACATCACTTATAAAGACCAAATGCCGAAGACTCTGAAGATAACATTCTGCTGAACAAGTTTTGAAGACTCCAAAGACTTAGGTTAATAAGACTCAGGTTCTGATACTTCTACGAGATACTTCAACCCACATACAATAGAAGCCTCTGAAGACTTAGAAGATCACGACTGACTTACGTGAGATGGTGAGTATAGGCTGATCACGTAAAGAAGATCATCAGAAGCTTACCCAGAAGATGGGGTCCGATGGTGACTGCATTCAAGATTGCGAAGAATCTGAATGAAGTTTCTCTGGAAGAGCTTATCAGCGCCTTGAGAAGTCATGAAATAGAGCTGGACGCAAATGAGCCTCAAAAGAAAGGTAAGTCTATTGCATTAAAATCAAATATTAAGAAATGCACTAACGCTTTTCAGGCCAGAGAAGAAGATCCTGAAGAATCAGAATCTGAAGAAGAAGATGAACTGTCCCTGATCTCCAGAAGGCTAAATCAACTATGGAAGACCAAGCAAAGGAAGTTCAGAGGCTTCAGAAGTTCAAGGAAATTTGAACGTGGAGAATCTTCTGATGAAAGAAGATTTGACAAGAAGAAGGTCATGTGCTATGAATGCAATGAGCCTGGACACTACAAGAATGAATGTCCAAATCTTCAGAAGGAAAGTCCCAAGAAAAAGGTTCATAAGAAGAAAGGTCTTATGGCAACCTGGGATGAGTCAGAAGATGATTCAGAAGATGAGCAGGCCAACTGTGCGCTGATGGCGACAGAAGATGACGGATCAGAATCTACATCAGAATCAGATTCTGAAGAGGTATTTTCTGAACTTACTAGAGATGAGTTAGTTTCCGGTCTAACTGAACTTCTGGAACTCAAGTCTCAGATTAGTCTCAAATACAAAAAGCTGAAAAAGCAATTTGAATTTGAAACAAAGAAGCTTGAGTTGGAGAATTCTGAATTAAAAGAAAAACTTTTAAAATTATCCAATAATGTTGGATCTCCTTCTGATTCAGAAAAATCCACTCCTAGTCTAAACCATATTCTGAAAGAATATGATTTAAGTTTCAGGAAGTTCTTATCTAGAAGTATTGGCAGAAGTCAGCTAGCTTCTATGATATATGCCGTATCTGGAAACAAAAGAGTTGGCTTTGGTTATGAGGGTGAAACCCCATACAAACTTGAACCTGTTGATGAGATGAAAATCACATACAAGCCATTGTATGATCAGTTCAAGTATGGCCACTCACATGATATTAGGCACACCTCACATGCACAAAGTTTTCACATAACACACACTAAGAAGCATGTGACACAACCTAGGAAATATCATGAAACTCATATTAAAAATTATCATGCTGTTCCTCTTATTGCTTATAATGTCAAACCCAAGTTCAATCAGAACTTGAGAAAATCTAACAAGAAAGGACCCAAGAAGATGTGGGTACCAAAGAAAAAGATTATTTCTTTTGCAGATTCTCTTGATAACAAAGAAGACAACATTCAACATGACATGACACCTGGACTCAAGTTGGTCTCAACACTTGAAGGGAAGAAAGATTGTCTTCCAAGTTCTGGTTCTTAAATCTGTTGAAGAATCTATGTTTGTAGGAATTCTGAAAAGAAGCTTATTAGTCTTGGAACCATCTATGATGTTTGCCTCTAAGGCTTTGATGTTTCCTTCTTGATTATTCTGAATGCTCTAAATGCTACAGAATATACAACATTGAAACATTGATTGTGGTCAAATCAATAAACATCTGTTTTGATGATAAACTTGTTTCTGATGAACAAAGAGCTTAAGAATTTCTGCAGATACAGTTTTATCTTATCAGAAGCTGCAGAACAAAGAAGTGAACCTCCAGAAGCTGTGTATATCAGAAGTAATGGATCAGAAGATCATTCAGACTTATATCAGCACACTTCAGAAGGAGTGATTCCAAAAGAGAAAGTAGATCAGATCAGAAGAAGTAATCAGAATCTAAAGGCGTAAAGTCTATTCTGAAATCTACAGCTGTCATCTATTATCTGATGATGAACACGTGACTGTACGGTTTGTACAAAGCGTGCAGTTGAAAAGACGCCGACCTAGGTAACTGTATTAAATCATTTCATTTACTGTGTTCTCTCTCCTAATGTCATTTCTCATTAAATGCATAATGATTTCTTTTTAAATCTTTTAAATAACCCGCTTCATCTTCATTCCCATTTTTTCTCTCTTTCTCTCTCTTTTGTGCATTCATCTCGTTGCATCTCTCTTCAAACCCTAGTTCTTGATTTGATCACAAAGCATTATCATAATGAATCCATCTTCTCGTTCATCAATCTCTAAAGATAGTATCACTTCCACACAGAACCGTTTAAGCAAAAATGATGCTCCGTTGAAAACATGCTTAATACCCACGAAAGAACTGGAAGTTCTATGTGAATCGGCTGTGGACGTCAACAACCTTAAAGCAAATGGCTTTCAGTGTGATGCAAGAATCTTTGAGCAAGGATGGTCTAAATATCTTGATAGATTGGTTGGTCCAATTTATCCTGAACTTGTAAAGGAGTTTTGGGTACATGCAACAGTTACCCCAACTGCCATCATTTCATTCGTGCTAGGGCATGAAGTGACTATCACTGAGAAACTCATCAGAAAGCTGTACAATCTTGATGATGAAGAAGGATGGTCTGAGTTTCAACCCCATACAGTTGACTGGACTTTAGTTGAAAAACAAATCTCTACGGTTGTTGGAACTGACTCTCATTTTACGGGCAACTTAAAGCCTTTTTATAAAGTATGGGCTGAGATTATTCTGGGTTCTCTTCACCATAGAAAAAGGATGCGCTGCTCCTCCTACATCAGTCCTACTCACAAGTATACTCTTTTCTGCATTGGCAAAAAGATAGAGATCAACATCTCTCATATTCTATTTGAGAATCTGAAAACCTCTATCTTTGAGTCAAGAGAAGATGAAAGGGCGAAGTACCCTCATATTCCAAGAACAACCATTCCCTTCGGAAGGATGATTTCAGACATTCTGATTGAAAGCAAAGTGGTGGACTCCATCAGAAATCGTAATGCCTCGCATTTTCTTGGAGTAACTCAAGGTCCCATCTTCAATGGTGTTGATCTGTTCGGACTGGAAGTCATTAAGAATGTACCTGTTATGTGCACGAGCTTTCCTGACATTCTGTCTAGAAGAATTGCTGTTAAAGGGTTCATCTCTCTGTTTCATAAAGAACTTGATCAAGTTGTCAAGTTTTACTTGGAAGATTGCGTGAGGAAGCAATCAGATGTTGATCCTGCTTGGATCCGTGGCAGAGTACTTCCGTCTAAAGAGGATATTCTGAAGAAGGATAAGAAGGAACGACAGGCGAGGTTAAAAAGAAAGGCTGAAGAAGATGAGGCTGAAAGAGCCAAGAAGTTGAGGGTCACCTATGATCCTGACAAGGTGGACTCTAAAGAACGAAGAGATAAAAGGATCAGAGATTCCTTTCGCAGAACCAGATCTTCTTCTTCTTCTGTACAAATCTCCAGAAATGACCTTACTCCACCTCCTTCTGTCCCTAAACCATCTTTCCAATCACCTCCATCTGAACCAAAAGTAAACTTCACTCTACCAAATCCTTCTCCATCATCCTCCTCCTCTCCCATTCTAAACCCCACACCGTTGAGCATTCTTCCACCAACTCCTTCTGATAATTTCCCCTCACCAATTCCCTTTACAAATACTCCACCCTCTCCTCAATTCATCCCATCTGACACTCCAACCTCATCAATCATTCTCTCAGATATTCCCTCCTCCTCAACCACCGTACCTCCACCTTCTTTATCCCATTCATTACCTACCAGAAAATCCCAACCCTACTGTCTTCTCTATCCTGACTACAAATTCACCTTCAATCCGCCTGAACCTGAACCTTCTACATACCTGGAACTCTTCAGACATGAGGTGATTAGCAGTCTAGACCTTCTGAAGGATGCATTCCTAAATGGTCTGGATGATGTTTCTACAAGAAATCTCTGGAGAAGATTTCGCAAGGATTTTCAAGTAGAAGCAATGGGAGTTCAGAAAAGACTAGTGGCTGCTGCCCCTGGTTACCCTGGTTATCTTCTGGAGGAAGATAATGGTATATACTACCATCCTCTCAGAAATTGTGTTGCTGCTGAGGAGAAGCCCTTTGTGGATGAGATGGAACAGTTGAGATTGGCTGCTGCAATGGAAGCAAACCCATGCAGGGACATGGTTATCTGGATTCCTGAGTATCCTGTTCTGCTTGGAGACTTCAAGACCCTATTTGACTTTCTGAGGGAAAACCCGTCTGTGAAAGACCCAAGCTTGGTCATTCCAGAAGTTGTTGACCCACCAGAAGTTGAAGGTCCTTCTGCTCCCAGGAATCTAGCTGCCATTCTTCAGGCACTTGAGAATGGAGACTCGGAAATTCCTGCTGCAGAATATGGAGATGCTTCTATGCAAGAAGCAGATGCTGAAGATCATGTTGCCAAAATTGTTCCTGTTGAGGAAATCCCTGCAAATGATCTATTTACGGAAGCTGCAGATCAACATGCCATTCCTGTGGTTGAAAGCGGTGAAGCTTCTTCTGATGAACCTTCTCGTCTTGCAAGGACTCTAGAAGCGATTCAGAGGAGACAGGATGAGCAAAGCTCACTCAATGATCAGTATAGTGCTTTCATGGTGAGGCAAGAAGGACACAACAATATGGTTCAAGAGATGCTGACCAAGATCTTGTCAAGACTAGGGCCTTCTTAGATTGAGTCTGTGTTGTTTCTTTCTTCTCGTTGCATCTGTCTTTGTGCATCTGATCTTTCCTTTCTTCATGTACTTCTGAACCTGCTGTTTGAAACTTCAATGAAATCAACCTCTTTCTCCGTGTGTTTCATTTTATTTGTCGTTCTATACATCTGAATCTTTTGAAATATTTCTTTTTGATGTTATGACAAAAAGGGGGAGAAGATAAATGATAAATGATTTGATTAATCTATCAGTTGCTGGGTAAAGGCTCCCACACATTCACTAACAAGAACTGCAAGTTCTATATGGTTTAAGTGTTTTGCAGGTACAGAGAAGTGAAGAAAATCTTCAGAAGCAAACACAAGAAGCAAAACCATGGAAACTGAAGCAAGCTGAGTGCTGTCAAGCTTCAGAGATCAGAAGCAAGAAAGAAGAATGAATCAGAAGCACTGATAATAGAATTTGAATATCATTGTCTATCCTGTTCTGACAAAATTCTATTTGCTCTGATACATATAATGTTATGGCTCTAACACATTATTTGCTCTGATACATTATTTCAGCCTATATGGCTCTGATACATATAATGTGTTAAAACATACGTTTTATGTTCTAACTCGCTCATGCTGACTTTTGTCGTTTAGTTTTTGTTCTGTAACATTTCAGGATGTAGAGATGCTCAGAAAAATGCTCTGGTACATTCAACAATGTTCTGATACAAATCTAGCATGAAGTGATGATTGGTAGACATTCAAAGTTCTGAAGCTATCCGAGGGAAGCAGAAATCAGAAGATGTGAATGTCCTAAAAGATCCAGAAAATTCAAGTTCTGAAGCTGTCCTGAATGGAAGCAGAAGTCAGAAGCTGTGAATGTTCTGAAGATCAAAGAAATTCAAGTTCTGAAGCTGTCCACGATGGAAGCAGGAATCAGAAGCTGTGAGTGTTCTAAGGATCTAAAGAAATTCAAGTTCTGAAGCTGTCCAATGGAAGCAGAAGTCAGAAGCTATGAATTCTCTGAAGGCAGAAGCTTATATGATCGTCTCTACCGAAATAATCAGGGAAGTCTTTTATCAAAGTTCTTCGAGTATTTATTTCAGGGGGAGATTATTTATCTCAGGGGGAGATTGTTAATCTCAGGGGGAGACTTATTCATATGCTTATGCTATAGCTGTGTAATTTGTCTTTTTCCGTCTACTCTTTCTGATCGCAAATTCATATCATTTATATATGTTTTTGTCATCATCAAAAAGGGGGAGATTGTTAGAACAAGATTTGTTCTTATCAATTATCTTAGTTTTGATGATAACAATAATATGAATTTTGCTTAAGATAATATGGTACTCTAATCCAATGCAATTTCCCTTTCAGGAAATATATAAAGAGTACGCATAATTCAGCGCTCAGAAGTTGTGTCTCAAATGGTTCAGCATGCAACATCAGAACATGGTCTGGCAAGACATCAGAAGATGGTCGAAGCAGAATCAGAACATGGGTCTATGGAAGCATCAGAAGAACATGAGATCAGAAGCACTGAAGATCAGAAGATGGTATCACGCTCAGAAGCACTTCAAGGTCAGAAGATCAGAAGATGCTATGCACCAAGCTGTTTGACTCTGATGATATTCAAACGTCGTATTCACAAACATCAGATCAGAAGGAAGTACACGTGGCAGACTACGCTGACTGACAAAAGGAACGTTAAAAGCTACTAAAGGCTACGTCAGTAGACACAGCGTGAACAAGGCTCGAGGTAGTTGACAAAAGCGTATAACATTAAATGCGATGCTGTACGGAACACGCAAAGCATTAAATGCATTCAACGGTCATCTTCTCAACGCCTATAAATATGAAGTTCTGATGAGAAGCAAGGTTAACGAATCTGAAAAAAGACAATTCAAATTAACTTGCTGAAACGCTGTTCAAATCAAAACTCAGAATCTTCATCTTCATCAAAGCTCACTACATTGCTTTTGTAATATCTTAGTGAGATTAAGCTTAAACTGTAAGAGAAATATCACAGTTGTGATTATCGCTTTTAAGAAGCATTTGTAAACTCTTAGAATTGATTACATTAAGTTGTAAGGAACTAGAGTGATCGGTTGATCAGTATACTCTAGGAAGTCTTGGCAGTTGGCTGAGCAGTTTGTAACTAGAGTGATCAGGTTGATCAGAATACTCTAGAGGAAGTCTTAGGAGTGAACTAAGCCTAGAGTGATCGTGTTGATCAGTAGACTCTAGAAAAGTCTTAGGAGTGAACTAAGCAGTTGTTCCTGGAGTGATCAAGTTGTGATCAGAAGACTCTGGAAGACTTAGTTGCGGACTAAGTGGAAAACCATTGTAATCCGTGCGATTAGTGGATTAAATCCTCAGTTGAGGTAAATCATCTCTGCGGGGGTGGACTGGAGTAGCTTCGTTAACAGCGAACCAGGATAAAAATAATTGTGCAATTTATTTTTATCATCCAAGATTTAAAGTTACACTTATTCAATCCCCCCCTTTCTAAGTGTTTTTCTATCCTTCAGTGATGTCTTCAAAAAGAAATATTGGCATCTGGCCCAGGTGGTTTGTACTGGGCCCTGGAATCTCTAGAATGCTAGAAACGCGATCTTTTTGAAAAAGGAAATTTCCAACCCGCAAGTGCTAGCTCAGAATATTGGTGATGTTGTTATGGAGCTCAATGAATCCATGAAGTTTGCGAAGCTTCAGGCCCATGTTAACCATCTATATTTAAACCTAAGAGCCATTGGACCGTCCAAGCCATTGAACGTGTAAAATGGACTAACAAACATAATAATTCAAAAATTTCCACAATCAAACTCTCGGAAGTCCACAATCACATTCTCATATCACAATTCACGAGTGTCACACTAGAAATTATCCTTTACAACTCTCTATTTCCAATCCTAGAGGAACACTGACTCAAATTTTCAACATTGAATTGTCCAAAACATGTGAACCAGACTAACAAACATATAAATTCAAAAACTTCAACAATGGAACTTCTGGAGATCCACCATCACCTTCCAAGATCACAATTCAAAAAGTGTCATACTAGAAAGGGTCTTTCTCAACTGGCTTTTCCCAACCCTGGGCGAACACTGATTCTATTTTTTGACATCGAATTGTTAAAAACGTGTAAAATGATAACATTTATTTTATCTTGAACAATTGTGAAATAGTCATTAGTTTTACTATTATGAATAATAACATTTATTTTATTTATTTATGGTTAAGAAAAGTAGAGTTTCATATTAAAGCTCAATCTAATTTTATTAAATATTTGAATAAATATAATTAAGAAATCAGTTTATCATCTTTAATTAATTAAAAATATGGGTCAATTCAAGTCTCAAATTTAGTTTCAATTAAATTAATTTTTTAACAAAAAGAAATAATAAATTTAAAGATAATATAATTTTAAAATAAAATAGTTTAATAATATTAGTTTTTCAAATTATAAAAAATATATTAATACTTTATTTTAACATATTTTATATAGATCTAAAAATATCAAAAATAAAATCTTTATAAATTTGTTACAAAAGTGAAAAAAAAAACGGTGGCATTTATATATTAATTTGATAGTTTGAAGTAGAGCAACATAAGTTTCAAACTGAAAGAGTGAAAAAGTTAACTTGAATAGAATTTAAACGGGGAAGAGTGAACACTCAATTGAACTGGAAATGATCATTTACATTTAATGTATTTGGGATAAATTTATAATTATAAAATAATAGCATTCCATTGATAATAATATAATTAAGTGGGCACATAAACAATTCAAAATTTGACAACTAAGTTGGATAGAGTTACTCAACTTTTTATTTTAAATGGATAAATAAAAATTTACGATTTAGGAAACGATACACATACTTTGTCGATGCACTCAACATAGTAGTAATTAATGAATACTTTTATACAATCACGAGTAGTTTCACATGGATCTGGAATAAAAAATACAATAAAAAGTGTTAATAAAACATATAATAAAAGATTATGAAAGAAACTACAAAATGAAAAAGGAAGTATTTGAGAAAAATGATTTACACATAGCCTTCACTGAAAGAAGGAATAGGGAAAAAAACAAAACTATGGCATAAACAAATTTAAGAATTTTAGCCATATTTTTTATCTTTTATTTTACAAATTACTGAGATTTGATCAATGTGTGTAAATTTAATGCAATGCTAAACATAATTAAAATTTATAGCACTAAAATGCAGAATATATTTTAATTGCTTCTTATGCACTTTTAATAAACGTCTTTTATGCATATTTAGAAAAGGGGTAACAAAAGATACTTTACTTTTAATAAACGTCTTTTATGCATATTTAGAAAAGGGGTAACAAAAAAATATTTTATAATTTTTAGATCTATTTTCTTAAGAAACTTTTCATTCTTTTTGTTGATAGAAAGAAGACAATATTTTTAATATATTAAAACAGAATACATGTTTAGGCGCCAACTTTAGACCATAATCCCGCCTAAACACGTGCATCGCACGGGGTAAAGTACTAGTTGTCATGTATAGTTAAATATACGTATATTTTTAAAAAATAATTTTTATAATGTTATTTGGTTTTGTGTAAAAAAATTTACAAAGAAATTTTTAATAAAAATTTCAAATGAAAATTTGATTTGAATAGTTATTCTTAAAATATAATTTTAGGTATTTCATCTTTTTATTGAATTTTTTGTTTGGATATAAAAATTTCAAAAAATCACTTAATTTTGAAGTTATTTAAAATGGATTTTTATAAAAGTCATTTTTGAAATATCATTTTTTGAAAAAAAAATGCGGTTTTAACTATGGTTTGGTTATCAATAATGTTTGTTTATCTAATATGATGTCAAAAATAGTGTTTCAATTCAAAAAAAGCAAATATAAAAAAAAAATTATAATATTTTTAAAAACGGTTTACAAAATTTATTTTCAAAAATACAAAGAAAAAATCTCTCTTTTTAAAGCTGAAACAAAATGTTTGTATTATATTGTGATTTCTTTTACATTATATGCTACATTCCTAATCTGATTCCTAAAAAATAAATAAATAAGTATATTAATTTAAAAATATAATGCAGTTTGATTACTAACAAAATTAGTTTTTGATAATTTCTATTATGAAATTAAAATTTGAGATGAAAATGCATATATTAATTATGTTTAAAAATATAGATAAGTTGTACTCCACCTATCAATTATCTATTATAATATATAAAAAGTAAAGCACCTGGTAATTACATTTTAAGCCCTCTGATTAAACAACTAAAACCGTTCATATTTTATGGCTAAATTGGTCATTTTGATGAATAATTCAACTATATTCATAGACTTTAAATATTGTATTATGTGTCACCTTTTGATTGGTATATTTCATTTTTATTTTTTGGGTTTTTCCTTTTTATAATTGTTATTATATATTATTATATTATATTATTGGTGTATTAATAACAATGACAATTTGTAAAACCCTATTTCCTATTTTACAACCTAATAATGATGACTATTCTACGTGTGTCGATACATAATATCATTTGGGTGACTTGGAATGTACAAAGTTATTTTGAAAACCTAAATTCCTCTGCTATAATAACTGTCGACCTTTTATTATGCTAAAACTGATTTTATGTTATATAACTGCAGACCTTTCAACTAATGGAATTCCATTCCAATTCATCTGTATTTCAAAGCCTACGATTTTGCAGCTGTCTCCATTACCTTTATCTGCTATTTCATCGTCTGTTTCTCCATCCCATTCGTTTTTTATTTGCCAATCAACTGAAATCCGTTTTCTTCTTGCAGTGTTTTAATCTGAAGCATGGCTCGCCTAATCAGTGAAAGACATCAATGAGTCAAAGATTTGTGGAAGATAGCATTTAGAGATGTAAGCATATATGGTCAGTGACAAGTTCTTCAAAAAAAACACATAGAGATAGTTTTGGTTGATTCAAAGCCCTAAATTCATTCACTTTCCTCACATCTACCGTCCATTACTCACCCAAATTGAGTACCTTCAACGGTTCATTCATTCTCTCCTGCAACAAATGATCACCTTCTCCCACTGTTATAGAAAATCTTAGCGAGATTAGTGTTTTCACGACCGCTGGTGAGTCTGTCATGTTCAAGGATCTTTGGGACCAAGAACAGGTAACCATATGCTTATATTCATTTCATATAAAAAAAGCTTCGATCTTTACCCATCTCATGTTTTGGGCCCATAATTTTTGATCTAAAGTTGTGGTTTTTACTTTATGAAATATTAATTTGAAGTAGTATTTATTTGTGGTTTGTGATTAGAGTCAATTCTTGCAGGGAATAGTTGTGGTGGCACTGTTGAGAAACTTTGGATGCCCATGTTGGTAATTTAGTGATATGAACCTTTCGTATAATACATTGTATATTTAATCAACAGGCTGCTTGTAGTAGTTAGGTTGGTTTGTTTACATGGTTGTTTTTTATGTAGAAGTTGGGTTGCTTTGAAACTAATATGTGGACCTATAAAGATTAGTTGGTGTCTGGTGTTGATTTGAGGTCATTGTGTTTATTATTAAAGAAATTGTATTGTTTGTTTCCAGGTTGGATCTGTTAAAATTATTCGCAATAAGAAAAGTAATCAATATGAAGGTTATGGATTTCTTGAGTTTACTAGTTGTTCTGGTTCTGAGAGAGTACTTCAATCATTCATTAGCACCATCATGCCAAATGGTGGGCAAAACTTAAGTTTGAACTCGACAACTTTTAGTTATGGTGAGAAGCATCATGACGATTCTTCTGATTACACCATTTTTGTTGGACACTTGGCTACTGATGTTATTGGTTGGTCTGCAGAAACACTGGAAGATTAATGACTTGAAGAAGTTAGACAAGTTAAAAGCAAGAAGTAAATAGGGAAGGTGATGATTCTGTATTCCAGAATTTGTATCCTTTAATCATGTCTATGAAGGTGAATCATTATTATTATTAGTGCTTTCGATAATTTTAAAATTCTATTTTTGATGCGAACTGAAAAATGCAGATGAGTTAACAAATTCTTTAGTTTAATAATTACACTAGAACTGAATTTTATGTGTTGATTATGCTATTCACTTTTAGTTTAGGATCTCAAAAAGAAGGAAAATAGCTTCTGTTCAACCGTGATTCTAAAGCATTCAGGACTTGATGTAGAGATTAGTGAATTAGAGAGGAAAATAGAAAATGATGTTGATAGCGAGAGTCTTACTGATGAGCTTCATCGTTCTTTTAGTGAATCATTTGAAGAGGCACTTTTTGTTATCAAGTTTGCATTTTTAGAAGCAGAAATTGTTTTTGCCTTGCTTTTGCCTTAAACACAATTGTATATCATAAGTTTATTCTTAGAAGAAAAAAAGTTACATTTGATATGAATCTAATGAGAAAGTGTGCAAAAATATAATTCAGTTTGACAAAATGTCCTTTTTCTGTTGTCGTAAAAACAGTTGTATATCATAAGTTTATTCTTAGAAGAAAAAAAAAGTTACATTTGATATGAATCTAATGAGAAAGTGTGCAAAAATATAATTCAGTTTGACCCCCCAAATCCCTTACTTGGAATAGCTGGAACCTATGCATGTAGAATTCTTGGAGACTATTGGAAGTTATTAGCATTATTATGAGAAGATAATTTGAAACAAACTCTAAGTTTAAAATTTAAATAGACAATAAATATCTAATAAATTATAATTTAAAAATAATTTGAAACAAACTTTTGTGTATATACCAATTTGCTAAAGAAAGTTGCTTTGTGTAGTACAATCACTTAATGATTTTATTCTCTTATTGTTCATACTAATCAATATATTATCTTTTATTATTTATCTTAATTATAATTTATTCCTTAATTTTATTTGAATTTTAAATTGAGTTTTAATTTTTTTAAAGTACACTTTATTTACAACAAAACATTACAAAAATATATTAATAAAATCTAATCAATAATTATCAATTTACATTTTGATTTAATATCAATTACATTGAATGTTCTTATTGAATTAAATGTTCTTATTGAATGTTTTAATTGTCAATCGTGATAATAAATAAAATAAATTATTTGTGATTCATCTAATCGAAATTTTATTTATATCATTTTACGAATTTTTTTATAAAATTAAATCAACAATAATCAAATTGTTATTTTGATTTAATACCAATGAATTTTTTTATTTCTTAATAATCTAAATAAAGAAAAACATTTTGGGAATTGTGCATGGAAAAGAAGATTTCTAGTCACATTAAGAATGTGGTCATGTTTTCCCTCAACAACTGAATTTTGTAGGGGAGTAGCAACACATGAAGTTTGATGAATTATACCAAAGTTTTGATAGAAATCTGTACAAAGAAATTTAGATCCATTGTTCTATCGAGAAGGATTCTTCAATGTTCAAAGGCTGCAACTTCCTCCAATTCGAATGGTTTTTTAAGGAAGAATCTTTGGAAGGATCTTCTGCACGAGAGAACAAAAAACTTCAAACGTAGGCTTCTTAACAACATTCTTCCGACCAACTGTAACTTGGAGAAAAAAGGTATTAAACTTTACGTCTCCTTTCCATTTTGTCCCATGTTCCCTGAAACTATCAGCCATGTTTTTCTACATTGTGACTTCGCAAAGAGGGTTTTTTCTTTTCCCCTTTTGTAGTGCGTTTTCCTCTATCAAGTGACGTGTACAAATAGTTGTGTGATGTCTTCAAAAAGAAAGATTGGCTAGAAACGCAATCTTTTTTAATAAGGAAATTTCCAACCCGCAAGTGCTAGCTAAGAATATTGGTGATGTTGTAATCGAGCTCAATGAATCCGGGAAGTTTGCGAAGCTTCAGGCCCACCTTAACCATATATATTTTAAGCCTAAAAGCCATTGGCCCGTCCAAGCCATTGAACATGTAAAATGGATTAACAAACATAAAAATTCAAAAATTTCAACAATCGAACTCTCGGAGGTCCACCATCACCTTCCCATATCACAATTCACGAGTGTCACACTAGAAATTATCCTTTACAACTCACTATTTCCAATCCTAGAGGAATACCGACTCAAGTTTTAAACATCAGATTGTCCAGAACATGTGAACCAGACTAACAAACATATTAATTCAAAAATTTTAACAATTGAACTTCTGGAGGTTCACCATCACCTTCCAAGATCACAATTTAAAAAGTGTCATACTAGAAAGGGTCTTTCTCAACTGACTTTTACCAATCCTGTGCGAACACCGACTCGATTTTTCGACATCAAATTGTCAAAAATGTGTAAAATGAACTAACAAACATAGAAATTCAAAGGTTTCAACAATCGAGCTCTCGGTGGTCCATCATCACATTCCCATATCACAATTTACAAGTGTCACACTAGAAATGGTCCTTCTCAACTAGCTCTTTACAATCTTGGACGAACACCGACTCACATTTTCAACATTCGATTATCCACAAAGTGTAAAACAGAATAACAAACATCGAAATTCAAAAATATCAACAATCATGTTCTCAGAGGTCCACCATCGCCTTCCAAGATCATAATTCACAAATGTCACCTTAGAAATCTTCCTTGTCAACAGGCTCTTCCAACCCTAAATCATGACGACAAATACAATGAGGACACTTTTAAAATAATACATCTTTTTGTTAAATTATATCAACATAATAATTAAAATAGATTAAAATAGATTTATCAATCTATATAAATAAATGATTGATACTTTCTTTCAATTTTTTTAAAATAATTAAAATAAAACAGAACATATATTTTTGATAATAGGTGATAGTAATAATTTATTTTATAAAATATTGTAAATCTATTATGGTATTTTAGAAATATATAAATTCAAAAATAATTTATTTTATAAAAGAATGTAAATCTATTATGATATTAGATCAATTTACAATATTCAGTTGATTATGTATATTAATTTAGTGTTAAATGTAGACTTTTGGAATTTCAAAATATATTGTTAGTATTTTATCTCGAACAATTGTTAAATAGTCATTAGTTTTACTATTATTAATAATAAATTTTCATTGCATGCAAACAACTAAAGTTTAGTAATTTTCCATTGCAAATTGGCATTAACAAAAAAGATGAAAGAGAGAGACAAGAGAGAAGGGGGAGAGAGTGTGATGTCAACGGTCAAAATCAAGATGGAGAGTGGACTCCGGTGCGGCGGAAGGTGAGAGAGAATCGGAGAGTTAGATGGGACAATGTCAAAGGAGGCTCTAATGTCATGAGAGGAAGATATCAGGTGAGGAGTGTTACCACTTTCTTCTTCTCCTCCTTTCCTGATAGTTTTAGAGCAAAGGATTTGTACGAAGTGTTCTCTAGATTCGGGGCGGTAGACGAAGTGATTATTCCGGCGAAGAGGGATGTTAGAGGCAAACGCTATGGCTTTGTGCGCTTCTTCGATGTCAAGGATGCCTGTCTTCTTGCATGCAAGTTGGACAATGTGTTCTTGGAAGAAATCAAACTCCAGGTGAACGTCCCAAGGTTTTCTAGGTCTCAAGCTTCTGACGTAAAGAGGAATGGCTCGAATCTGCGGGAGAAGCAGTCGAAAGGTCCTGTTTCAAAGAAGACGATGGAGAAGGTCAAGACAGACGACGTGGATAGGGGTGAAACGAACTTTGTGAACTCTTTTGCGAAAGTGGTCCAACATGGTCGTGGAAGTGGGATTCAGGCAGAGGTCAAGAGGAAAAAAAAATTTGCAGAGGCGAAAGAGAACTGGGGGACAGAGTGTAGTGGTGGGGAGGGTGGTGGTTGTGGGGAGGGGAAGTTTATTGATGTAGAATTTCGAACAGAGAAGGATGCTGATTGGTTGAAACTCAAGAAAGCGTATGTGGGAGTGGCCAAAAATCCGGGGAGCTCTTACAACATTCAGAATCATTTCTTTTTGGAAGGATATTTCGATGTTAAGGTGTCTCCGATGGGTCTTAACCGTTGTCTTCTAGAAAGTTTTGAAGAGGGTGATGTTGATGCGCTGGTAGAAGGAGGTGTTGATTGGTGGAAGCAATGGTTCTCAAGTCTGAAGCATTGGCAGCCAGAGGACGTGGATGAGGAGCGCATCACATGGATTCAGTGTTTTGGCATTCCGTGTCACGCTTGGTCCCATGATTTCTTTGAGGTTTTGTCATCTTTATTTGGGGTCTTTATCTGTAGTGATGATGCCATAGGGAAGAAGAAAAGCTTTGATATGGCCAGGTTACTAGTTCGGATACCCTATGCTTGTAAAATAGACAAACTTTTCAACATTAGGATCAATGGCAGATGTTTTGATATTAGAGTGATAGAAGAACTCACAGGTCCATCGAAGGTCTTCGAAACGTAGGAACTGGTGGAGGCAGTTCATTTGTCATCGGAGGAAGACGAAGAGGATGGGTGTTCATCGGTAGGTGGTGTGGACGTGGACGGGATTTTCGAGGATGATAATTTGATGGGGGAAAAGGACAATCCGGATATTGGTATTTTTGAAAAGCAGATCCTTGGCGTGTCTGGAAAGAACATTAAGATTGGTGAAAAGTCTAGTGCTTTAGGTTCAGAATCATCTTTTGTGAAAGGAACTTTTGCTATTGAGGAGGCGGTGGGTGTCAGTGGTGGGACCCAAATATTAGGTGAAATTAATGCTGTGGGACAGAACCTGGATGAAGGAGTTATTGTAAAAAAATCAAAAAAATTAAAGTCGTTATCCAACATTTTCGCTAACAGCAAACGTGTTGAGGTGGACTTTCCACCTTTAGTGGAAACCGTGGGCCCCTTAGAGAGAAGAGGAGGTTTTAAAGGCTGGTGGAAATTGTGATGCTGTTGGGCTTAACAATCTCTTTTCCGGTCCTTTTTATTCCAAACAGAATGCAAACTCTGACTCTATTGAAGATGAGGATTCTATTTCCAATTATTTTTCTGGTGGCTCTGTTATGTGTGAAAATTCTAATACTGATTCTGGTGTGGTGCAATCTAATAAGAGATTCTGGAAGCAGAAGATTAAAGGTTCTATTGCAGAGGAAATTTGGTTGAAAGCAAGAATGTTAGGCATGTCAGGAGGCGATTCTGTTTCCCAGCAGATTGAGGCAATCAAATTAAAAGAGATTCAAGATAAGAGAGACTTTGGTCTGAAGGATGCTTCTAAGTTGGGTTCTCAATGATTATTGTTTCGTTTAATTTGCGACGGAGTGGTGGGAGGGCGAAGAGAAGATGTTTGCAAAAGACCTTAAAGCTTGCGAATGCGGATGTGTGTTTTGTTCAAGAAACCAAGTTACATAGTTCTGATCCTCTTGGGTTGGAGAACTTATGGAATGGTGAATTGATAGAATGGAGTGCTAAGTGGGCGGTTGGGAGATCGGGAGGACTTCTAATTTTTTGTAGAAGGGTATTTTCGATCTGGATTACAGCTTTGGGGAGAGGGGTTCTTGGGTCTGCATGTTTTTTGGAAAGGCCTATCCGTTTATCTGGTTAATACTTATTCTTCTTGTTTGATTGATAAAAAGAGGGAGTTTTGGAATTGTCTTACTCGGGTGAAAGATGCTTGTTCGGATGGGTTGTGGTGCGTGGGGGGGGGACTTTAATGCTATCCGTTTTTCTGAGGAGAGGAAAGGGAGGACGAGTTACTTCAATCAAAGGGAAGCGGACGATTTCAATTCTTTCATTCAGAAATTGGATTTAGTTGATGTCCTGCTCATGGGTAAAAAGTTTACGTGGTTCAATCTTGATGGAAGCGCTTGTAGTTTGTTGGATCGTTTTTTGATTTCCGATTCATTGCTTGATATTTGGAAAATGAAAGGGGTTATGGTAGGCGAGAGATCGTTGTCGTATCATTGTCCTATTTGGTTGGCGGGTAATTTTGTAGATTGGGGACCGAAACCTTTTAAGCTCTTTAAGTGTTGGTTCGATCATGATGAGTTTATTCCCTTTGTGAAAAAGGAATGGAAGGCATTAAAGATAGGTGGCAAACCGGGTTTTATTCTTAAGGAGAAGCTTCGTATCTTAAAATCTAGATTGAGATCTTGGAATAAAGAGGTGTTTGGTATGCTTGACTTGAATGTGGACAAAGCGATGAGTTCGCTTAATGACCTTGATTCTTTTGTGGCTAATGCGGGAAGCGGGGATGTTTGGGGTGATTCGGTGTCCTCTAGGAGAAGGTTGGCTTCGAAGGAAGTGTGGGAGGCGATGTTAAGGAGGGAAAGCATTCTTCGTCAAAAGTCAAGATGTCGTTGGATTCAACTCGGTGATGCCAATTCTAAATACTTTCATTCTTTCATGAAAGGAAGATTTAGAAGAAACAATATTGTGAGCTTGAATTCGGATGATAGGTTGTTAACGGAGGTGGAGCCTATTAAGAAGGAGATTTTTGATCACTTCAAGAACCGGTTTTTCGAACCTTGTTCCTCTCGTCCGGTTCTTGATGGGGTTGGCTTTAATAGGTTGTCGGAGGAGGAAAGTTTGCTTCTTGAGGCTCCGTTTTCTTTGGAGGAAATAAAGAATATTGTTTGGCTTAGTGATTGTAATAAAAGTCCGGGGCCGGATGGGTTTCCTTTGGGTTTTTTCAAGAAGACTTGGAGCTTTGTCAAAGATGAGTTATTATGCTTTGTTCAAGAGTTTTATAATCGAGGTTCTCTTCCTAGAGCGGCTGCGGCTTCATTTTTGGCTCTTATTCCTAAAGTGGTGTGTCCACAAAAGATTGATGAATTTAGACCGATTTGTTTAATTGGTTGCCTGTATCGATTGATCTCTAAGTTATTGGAAGCTAGGTTGAAGGTTGTTATGGGCAAGTTGATTTCTAAATCCTAGTCGGCTTTTATTGAGGGTAGACAGTTGTTTGATGGGGTTCTGGTTCTAAATGAGGTTTTAGACTTTGCTAAGAGAAACAATAAAAAGTGTTTGGTTTTGAAGGTCGATTTTGAAAAGGCGTATGATTGTGTTTCTTGGGACTTTCTTAATTATGTCATGAAGCGGATGGGGTTTGGTTCTAAGTGGTTACTTTGGATGGAAGGAACGGTTTTCTCTAGTTCGATATCCATCTTGGTGAACGGTTTGCCGACGGATGAGTTTCAGGCTTCGAGAGGGTTACGGCAAGGGGATCCTCTTTCTCCGTTTCTTTTTTTGTTGGTTGCAGAAGGTCTAGCAGGTATGATGCGCAATGCGGTGTCTGACGGGTTATTTAAGGGCTTTCAAGTGTCTTCTGATATCTCCTTTGACATGCTCCAATTTGCGGATGATACGGTGCTTATTTGTGATGGTTCGAAAAATAATTTGGGGTGTATTAAAGCTTTGTTACGTGGGTTCGAGCTGGTCTCTGGATTACGCATCAACTTCAACAAAAGTAAGCTTTTTGGAGTGCACTTGGAGGAGCAGGTTCTCAGTGCGGCGTCGTCGTTTCTGGGGTGTCAGATCGGGAAGCTTCCCTTTGTTTTCTTAGGTATCCCGGTTGGTGGTAATCATCGGCGAAAGCAATTCTGGTATTTTCTAATCTCTAAAATTAAAAAGAGGTTGGGTGGATGGCAGCGGAAACATCTTTCTCTAGGAGGCAAGGTGACTTTATTGAATTCGGTTCTTAATAGTACTCCGATTTTTGTGCTTTCTTTTTATAAAGCCCCTAAGTGTGTTCTCGGTGAGATTTTCAAAATTTAACGAGACTTCCTATGGGGTAGTGTTGAAGCGGTAGAGCGGCAAGAAACAAAAGATTTGGAAATATTTATCAGGGAATTATCGTGTCCACAGAGATTGGTGAGAAGAACTGTCGTTCGACTATCTCGCGTTCTAAGTTTCATGATTGGGTGCGAAAAGGTAAATGCGGGAAAAGTAAATAAAAGAAGATAAACAATCTCAATAGTCTAAGAGAAATAGTTATGGAATTGTATTTCGTTCTACCCGTCGAATACTTAAATCTGAAGATCTATCGCTCGACACTCACAATACGCATCAACATCACCGGGCATCACTCGAGATGCCACATCGGTGCCCATGTCTACAACACCGACGAAAGCTCAACCACACTATTCACATCAGCGATTTCTCCACCGACACAAACAACACGGAGGAATTAAACTCGATACCCACTATGATTGTTAGCCCTAAATCCATGTCTGCAATCCAGAAACTAACAGTTATCATTCCTAATCAAGATCTATGATGCCCATGTCTGTAACACCACAAATCCAGAGCATTTAAGCAAAAAGATCAAGAACAACAACAATGATGATTTGTAAAGCAAATACATAAACGATCCCAAGATCCACAAATATACATACAATAAGAGTAGAAATATACATACAACACCCACCATTTGAATGAAACAAAGGGAAGAGAGAAGATGAACCGAAAAGATCTCACCGGTAGCATGAAATCGAGACAGATCCATGATCAATCCACATGACGTCGCACCCAATGGTGTTTCCTAAGCCTCTAAACTATCAAAATTGGATCAGAGCCACTCCATGGGGGAAATGGATGATAAAAAAACCCTAAAAATGTGATTTTACAACATATATACCAAAACTGAAGTCGCAGACCGCGCTAAGCGCGCCCAGCGCGCTAAGCGGACTGGTTTTTATTATTTTGAAACCTCCAGGCCGCGCTTAGCGCCAAAAACCCGCGCTAAGCGCCCAACTTTCTGCCAAACGGGTCAAAAATGCTCCCAGACCACGCTTAGCGCGGTCAAGCCCGCTTAGCCCGCTCAACAGAAAAATCTTATTTTGGTCATATCTTGAGAACCGTAACTCCGATTTGCGCCCGGTTCGAAGTGTTGGGAAGCTTATTCCATGCTCTATCTAACAATGAACAAATTGCAACCAAATTGATGAATTTTATCATCCTTATTTTGAGCCTTGTCCGCCGATGAATTGGTAAAATCGCGTGTTCGCCGCCGTGTCTTCGACACTTTATTCCTCAAAGCTTCGAACACACATAAATACCTACAAAAAGACAACAAAACTATCAAACGATATACATTTACACAAAAACGTAACAAAACACAAACGATACAAACATACACAAAAACGGGGAATTATTCAAACGGTATTAACAAAAAGTATCGATAAGTGCCACTATTTACAAACACAAAATAACTACATTTTGGCACTTAACAACTCTCCCCAACTTGAATTTGTTTGTCCTCAAACAAGGCCAAACACTCAAAGAATCAAAAGTAAAAATCCAAAGAATCAAGAATCAACACAGTTTAGAAAACGAAACAATTGCACAGTTCAAACCAAAAACGTACAAACAAAGTAAAAACTTACCACAATCCTACAACGACGCATGAAAATGAAACCAATCCTAAGTACAATAATGATACAAAACATTCTAAACAAAAACAAGCTCAATAATGAATCACGCCTAGCAAAAACTCATCGGTAGATGAAAAACACCGAAAGGCGAGGACTTTGACACACACCCGACAATCTTGCAAACAATAGACAAAATTATGCATTCATCCAAAAATAGTATCGAAAATGCAACGGCACGAATCACAAGGGCTTTAAAGGTTGTAATGTGGCTCGATTAACAAACAAGCGATAAGTCCTAAAGCTAATCGAAACAAATACTTGCCTAAACTTAAGGGAGTAATTACTTCCACAAAGTTTCAAACAAAGGAATTTCAATCAAACTTTCTTTTTCATCACATGTTTCACACCAAACCCAATACTTATTAGCACAATCTTATTCCCAACTCTTTTTGTTATTTTCTTTTTCAAACTTTTTCTCTTTTTTCTTTCTTTTTCTTTTCTTTCTTTTCACATTTTTTTTCTTTTTCTTTTGTTTTCACAACCACATACCAACCACATCATAAAGAGGAAAACATCCTCTCCCTAACTTGAATCCAACCACAATATACATTGAATACTCCCTACTTTCTAAGGCAAGGTAAAAATTCAAACAATAAATCATAGTTGAGGGTTCAAGAAAAACGATAATCAAAATTCATCAAAAAGGTGAACTATGTCTCAAGTTCAAAAACAAAATGGACAATGACAAAAAGGTGCAAAGGGGTTACGAATGGTCACACACTCACAAGGTGAATTGACATTTGGCTATGGTAGTTGTGCTCAAAATCAAACAAGTGCCTTGATCACTTTCGTGCATTCACAAAATCAATACAAACGACAGATTAAACATAATGATATCCAGTTAAAACAAGAAATGTCGGTCACTCGCATATGTACACAATGGAAAGCCACCTCACATTTATGGTAAAAAGGGGAAACTAATGTGATTCAAGTCATGAGCAAGTTATGTAAAAAGAATGGATAATATGAAAATTGTACAAATGAAAAGTCTCCTAAACATGTTATGCTATAGAAAGCGATAAACGAGTACCTTGTTATGTACAAATTCGAACAATCATTACCGCACAATTGGCATGTTGAATCAATCAAAATTGAAGAATTACCAAATGCGACTTCAAGTAATCGAGCCAAAATTTGACTCTAAACAACAACAAAAGAATTAAAATTATAACTATAAAATACAATACTATAAAGCCTGGGTGTAAGTGGGAAAAAGGTGAGTCAAATGAATCATTAAAAAGAATTTATTGGCCAAAAGCTACAGACCGCGCTAAGCGCGCTACACCAGAAAAACCAGAAAACCAACATTTCTAGTGCGGCCTCCACTTAACACCTACACTACTCATTTACAGAAAAATAAAACAGAAAATAAAACCGTTGGGGTGCCTCCCAACAAGCGCTCGTTTTACGTCGTTAGCTCGACGCCTTTTGTTGTTTCGCGAATGGTAAGAACTTCCCCGCATTACGCCAATGCTTTCGCCTCAAACGCCACCTAAAGAAAACGTCCTGCCCAAATGTAACACCCCAAATCTACCCAACGAATATTTAATAAAATCAGAGTGCGGAAATTCAACATACAATTGGGATGTCACATTCAACGTAAAACAACAAACAACTTAATCACATATATCATATATAGATACATAGCACATAACTCGGATGAACCGATAAAACCTGTTTACTCTTTTAAAAAAATAAAAACAACTTTTATTAATAATAATAATATCAATTATTCAACTTCACTTTGCATAATATTTTTATTAAACTAAAACAACTTGACCAACATCATATTACTTCATAAATTCCACTTAAAAGTTAACAACTTATAGTTATAACAACAATTAAAAGACAATCGTTCATCCCCCCGAGTGCTACGTATCAGAGCAAGACCCAACTCGAACTAACAGCAACTAAAGACTTCATAAAATCACTTCAAACTCCCACCGCTATCTTGAGTACCTGTCCATTTCCCATGGTAGGGAAACATCATTCAGAAGGGGTGAGATATCCAACAATATAAACAAGCGTATGATAAATAATATATTAGGATTAAATCATACAAAATTATCACTTCACAGTCATAAAACTATAAATCACTTCACATCGCAAAAATCAACTCATGTCACTTCAAATGAGACACAACTGTGCATATGCATGTGGTACCCAGGGCTTCAGCCCCCATCGCCAATTGCCAGTTAAACAGAGGCATCAAGGCATAAGCCTTCGTCGCTAATTTGCCAATCCAGGCCGTCGCCAAAATATGCAATGTATGCAACTCGATAATGCACATCACACAACATACAACATAAACAACAAATCCTCGTCGTCAGGCATAAGCCTATATCACCAATTCATTTACCAATAATTAGTGGTGAATATCGTCACTGAAACATCGTGCAACTTCGCATAAAACAACAAAATATAGCAACATACACATCACTGATAAATCCCAAAGAAAATAGCAGCCCATCGTATTCAGCATAATGCACGAAACAACTAATATACAACAACGTCATAATAATTTCATACTCATTCAACACTCTAACAAAACATTTTTATTAACTTATTCTATACGCTTAACTCGCGAAAATTTATAATAATTAATAATTATAACTCGACAGAGTTTCGAAGAACTCTAAATAATTCTATAATAATCTCTACAACTCTAAAGTGCCAAAAAAATACTCTATTGACAACATCTAGCAGTTTTCTGCAACTAATTCCTCAATAATAATAATTATAAACCCTAGGTTAATTTTCCACCACCATTGGTTGAACTTTTATAACCTTATTCACGACGTCAATCAATTTCAACATTCAACAATACAATCACAACACACGAAACAGAGACAATCATACAACCATAACCCCCACATATCACTCATCATAATCCTGTTTATAGAGCTAGAACCCCACCCTTACCTTGGATATGAGATTTCTCTACTCTCCCGGTTGTCATAGCTTATGCCGCTGCTTCCATCTTTTCTCCGAAAATCTTTTCTAACAACGTGCAGAGACGCAACAAAAACCTTTACGAGTCTGGAACGTTGTGTCCAAGAACCGCGACGATCCAACGGTTGGATTGGGAGAAACGTCCGTTTTACTAAGGTGTCTCACTGCAGAAACTTGCTGCGAAAATTGGACTTCCTCTAGCTTTTCTCTTCCGCCATGGCTCTCTTCTTCACCTCTCCTCCAAACCCTATTCCTCTTTGTGTTATGATAGTTCTTCCTTCTTCCAATTCTAAATCCAACATAATTGGGCCTAAGTTACATACCCCCTCCTTACTTCACAACAACTCAAATTAAATCCAAAGTTATTTTTAAGCTCATTAATAAAATAACACTTCAACTTTATTTCACCAAATTAATCCGATTAATTCCCATGCCAACTTAATAAAATAATTTCGACTTCGTCGATAAAATTCGAATTAAATACAAATAGTCCAATATTAATAATAATATTATTTCTTCAACGGAATCAACTTTATTAATTCTCCGACTAACCGAATAAAATCCAACTTTAACTTAATAATCCAAATACGCTTCCCAAAATAATACCGACAATTCCGATTGATCCTCGAACTTCGATTAAATCCAATGATTAAATTCTTAAATAATTTAATTAACTAATTAATTAAATTCGGGGCGTTACAACTCTCCCCTACTTGAATATTTTCGTCCTCGAAAATCTATCCGACACAACCATCCTCAACCTCGCTTATACTCGACTATACAACATCACAAAATACTCTTATCAACAAGATTCTCGTTATAGCATCCATCACTTTACTCACCATCAAGATAGCAAGATACGTCTATACCATCCAACACAATTTTCGTCCACTATCAACAAGAGATTAAGGGTGATCAAGTCCTCAATTTGTCAATAGACAGCCGACAACGATATTGAAGTATAAACCATCATTACCATCATTACCAACATTAATAGTGTTCTTTTCCCAATTCTACTCACCGACTCGCATTTCCGATCCTAACTCACAATTCAAAACTTCCCAACAACTTCTACAACTTTTTCCAAATTTTCAGCAAGAATCACCAAACTTCAAACACACTTATCTCTTTCAATACAGACCTCCCAAACACAAAATTATATTCCAAAATCAAGGTAATTTCATGTAGATTCCAGAACTTCAAGAATCGCTTAAATCCGATTTACGAGTATAAAGTTATCATCCTTGCAATGGGACTGGTCCAGAATTCCCGTATGCAGAATTTTCCAAAAATCAGCATCAGACCCAAATATTAAAATGCACTTTTCTTCCTCTTCACAAATTTCCTGAAGACAAATCTTATATGCAAACTATAGGGAATTTCGTAAGCTTTTCAAAAAGTCCAGAATCGCTTCAATCAGAATCACGAGTAAAAATTTATACCCCTTTTACTGACAGCTGTTCCATAATTGCAAAAATCAGAATTTGAGGTTGATGGACATAAGTTCCATCTATCTCTCTTGCTTCCAAGATCTACAAACATCCTTTCTTCATTCAAGACGCTCCAACTTGTCAAACAACTAAAATCTTAAATCCATATTACCTCGAAAAACAACACAACTTAAACAATACTTGCACTGTAGCCAACTGCAGCACACCAACATCTTACAACTGAATAGATCCGAGAAGCACCGCTTCTCCCCCACTTAGCTTCGAGCCAACTCCTGCAACCAACAACTAGAAAATAAACAAGTACCGACAGTGTTTCATACACTTGTCGCATAAAAAAGGATAAATAATATTAGACAACACTGGCCGGACAGACCGACCTGCTCTGATACCAATTGTAACACCCCAAATCTACCCAACGAATATTTAATAAAATCAGAGTGCGGAAATTCAACATACAATTGGGATGTCACATTCAACGTAAAACAACAAACAACTTAATCACATATATCATATATAGATACATAGCACATAACTCGGATGAACCGATAAAACCTGTTTACTCTTTTAAAAAAATAAAAAGAACTTTTATTAATAATAATAATATCAATTATTCAACTTCACTTTGCATAATATTTTTATTAAACTAAAACAACTTGACCAACATCATATTACTTCATAAATTCCACTTAAAAGTTAACAACTTATAGTTATAACAACAATTAAAAGACAATCGTTCATCCCCCCGAGTGCTACGTATCAGAGCAAGACCCAACTCGAACTAACAGCAACTAAAGACTTCATAAAATCACTTCAAACTCCCACCGCTATCTTGAGTACCTGTCCACTTCCCATGGTAGGGAAACATCATTCAGAAGGGGTGAGATATCCAACAATATAAACAAGCGTATGATAAATAATATATTAGGATTAAATCATACAAAATTATCACTTCACAGTCATAAAACTATAAATCACTTCACATCGCAAAAATCAACTCATGTCACTTCAAATGAGACACATCTGTGCATATGCATGTGGTACCCAGGGCTTCAGCCCCCATCGCCAATTGCCAGTTAAACAGAGGCATCAAGGCATAAGCCTTCGTCGCTAATTTGCCAATCCAGGCCGTCGCCAAAATATGCAATGTATGCAACTCGATAATGCACATCACACAACATACAACATAAACAACAAATCCTCGTCGTCAGGCATAAGCTTATATCACCAATTCATTTACCAATAATTAGTGGTGAATATCGTCACTGAAACATCGTGCAACTTCGCATAAAACAACAAAATATAGCAACATACACATCACTGATAAATCCCAAAGAAAATAGCAGCCCATCGTATTCAGCATAATGCACGAAACAACTAATATACAACAACGTCATAATAATTTCATACTCATTCAACACTCTAACAAAATATTTTTATTAACTTATTCTTTACGCTTAACTCGCGAAAATTTATAATAATTAATAATTATAACTCGACAGAGTTTCGAAGAACTCTAAATAATTCTATAATAATCTCTACAACTCTAAAGTGCCAAAAAAATACTCTATTGACAACATCTAGCAGTTTTCTGCAACTAATTCCTCAATAATAATAATTATAAACCCTAGGTTAATTTTCCACCACCATTGGTTGAACTTTTATAACCTTATTCACGACGTCAATCAATTTCAACATTCAACAATACAATCACAACACACGAAACAGAGACAATCATACAACCATAACCCCCACATATCACTCATCATAATCCTGTTTATAGAGCTAGAACCCCACCCTTACCTTGGATATGAGATTTCTCTACTCTCCCGGTTGCCATAGCTTATGCCGCTGCTTCCATCTTTTCTCCGAAAATCTTTTCTAACAACGTGCAGAGACGCAACAAAAACCTTTACGAGTCTGGAACGTTGTGTCCAAGAACCGCGACGATCCAACGGTTGGATTGGGAGAAACGTCCGTTTTACTAAGGTGTCTCACTGCAGAAACTTGCTGCGAAAATTGGACTTCCTCTAGCTTTTCTCTTCCGCCATGGCTCTCTTCTTCACCTCTCCTCCAAACCCTATTCCTCTTTGTGTTATGATAGTTCTTCCTTCTTCCAATTCTAAATCCAACATAATTGGGCCTAAGTTACATACCCCCTCCTTACTTCACAACAACTCAAATTAAATCCAAAGTTATTTTTAAGCTCATTAATAAAATAACACTTCAACTTTATTTCACCAAATTAATCCGATTAATTCCCATGCCAACTTAATAAAATAATTTCGACTTCGTCGATAAAATTCGAATTAAATACAAATAGTCCATATATTAATAATAATATTATTTCTTCAACGGAATCAACTTTATTAATTCTCCGACTAACCGAATAAAATCCAACTTTAACTTAATAATCCAAATACGCTTCCCAAAATAATACCGACAATTCCGATTGATCCTCGAACTTCGATTAAATCCAATGATTAAATTCTTAAATAATTTAATTAACTAATTAATTAAATTCGGGGCGTTACAACTCTCCCCTACTTGAATATTTTCGTCCTCGAAAATCTATCCGACACAACCATCCTCAACCTCGCTTATACTCGACTATACAACATCACAAAATACTCTTATCAACAAGATTCTCGTTATAGCATCCATCACTTTACTCACCATCAAGATAGCAAGATACGTCTATACCATCCAACACAATTTTCGTCCACTATCAACAAGTGATTAAGGGTGATCAAGTCCTCAATTTGTCAATAGACAGCCGACAACGATATTGAAGTATAAACCATCATTACCATCATTACCAACATTAATAGTGTTCTTTTCCCAATTCTACTCACCGACTCGCATTCCCGATTCTAACTCACAATTCAAAACTTCCCAACAACTTCTACAACTTTTTCCAAATTTTCAGCAAGAATCACCAAACTTCAAACACACTTATCTCTTTCAATACAGACCTCCCAAACACAAAATTATATTCCAAAATCAAGGTAATTTCATGTAGATTCCAGAACTTCAAGAATCGCTTAAATCCGATTTACGAGTATAAAGTTATCATCCTTGCAATGGGACTGGTCCAGAATTCCCGTATGCAGAATTTTCCAAAAATCAACATCAGACTCAAATATTAAAATGCACTTTTCTTCCTCTTCACAAATTTCCTGAAGACAAATCTTATATGCAAACTATAGGGAATTTCGTAAGCTTTTCAAAAAGTCCAGAATCGCTTCAATCAGAATCACGAGTAAAAATTTATACCCCTTTTACTGACAGCTGTTCCATAATTGCAAAAATCAGAATTTGAGGTTGATGGACATAAGTTCCATCTATCTCTCTTGCTTCCAAGATCTACAAACATCCTTTCTTCATTCAAGACGCTCCAACTTGTCAAACAACTAAAATCTTAAATCCATATTACCTCGAAAAACAACACAACTTAAACAATACTTGCACTGTAGCCAACTGCAGCACACCAACATCTTACAACTGAATAGATCCGAGAAGCACCGCTTCTCCCCCACTTAGCTTCGAGCCAACTCCTGCAACCAACAACTAGAAAATAAACAAGTACCGACAGTGTTTCATACACTTGTCGCATAAAAAAGGATAAATAATATTAGACAACACTGGCCGGACAGACCGACCTGCTCTGATACCAATTGTAACACCCCAAATCTACCCAACGAATATTTAATAAAATCAGAGTGCGGAAATTCAACATACAATTGGGATGTCACATTCAACGTAAAACAACAAACAACTTAATCACATATATCATATATAGATACATAGCACATAACTCGGATGAACCGATAAAACCTGTTTACTCTTTTAAAAAAATAAAAAGAACTTTTATTAATAATAATAATATCAATTATTCAACTTCACTTTGCATAATATTTTTATTAAACTAAAACAACTTGACCAACATCATATTACTTCATAAATTCCACTTAAAAGTTAACAACTTATAGTTATAACAACAATTAAAAGACAATCGTTCATCCCCCCGAGTGCTACGTATCAGAGCAAGACCCAACTCGAACTAACAGCAACTAAAGACTTCATAAAATCACTTCAAACTCCCACCGCTATCTTGAGTACCTGTCCACTTCCCATGGTAGGGAAACATCATTCAGAAGGGGTGAGATATCCAACAATATAAACAAGCGTATGATAAATAATATATTAGGATTAAATCATACAAAATTATCACTTCACAGTCATAAAACTATAAATCACTTCACATCGCAAAAATCAACTCATGTCACTTCAAATGAGACACATCTGTGCATATGCATGTGGTACCCAGGGCTTCAGCCCCCATCGCCAATTGCCAGTTAAACAGAGGCATCAAGGCATAAGCCTTCGTCGCTAATTTGCCAATCCAGGCCGTCGCCAAAATATGCAATGTATGCAACTCGATAATGCACATCACACAACATACAACATAAACAACAAATCCTCGTCGTCAGGCATAAGCTTATATCACCAATTCATTTACCAATAATTAGTGGTGAATATCGTCACTGAAACATCGTGCAACTTCGCATAAAACAACAAAATATAGCAACATACACATCACTGATAAATCCCAAAGAAAATAGCAGCCCATCGTATTCAGCATAATGCACGAAACAACTAATATACAACAACGTCATAATAATTTCATACTCATTCAACACTCTAACAAAATATTTTTATTAACTTATTCTTTACGCTTAACTCGCGAAAATTTATAATAATTAATAATTATAACTCGACAGAGTTTCGAAGAACTCTAAATAATTCTATAATAATCTCTACAACTCTAAAGTGCCAAAAAAATACTCTATTGACAACATCTAGCAGTTTTCTGCAACTAATTCCTCAATAATAATAATTATAAACCCTAGGTTAATTTTCCACCACCATTGGTTGAACTTTTATAACCTTATTCACGACGTCAATCAATTTCAACATTCAACAATACAATCACAACACACGAAACAGAGACAATCATACAACCATAACCCCCACATATCACTCATCATAATCCTGTTTATAGAGCTAGAACCCCACCCTTACCTTGGATATGAGATTTCTCTACTCTCCCGGTTGCCATAGCTTATGCCGCTGCTTCCATCTTTTCTCCGAAAATCTTTTCTAACAACGTGCAGAGACGCAACAAAAACCTTTACGAGTCTGGAACGTTGTGTCCAAGAACCGCGACGATCCAACGGTTGGATTGGGAGAAACGTCCGTTTTACTAAGGTGTCTCACTGCAGAAACTTGCTGCGAAAATTGGACTTCCTCTAGCTTTTCTCTTCCGCCATGGCTCTCTTCTTCACCTCTCCTCCAAACCCTATTCCTCTTTGTGTTATGATAGTTCTTCCTTCTTCCAATTCTAAATCCAACATAATTGGGCCTAAGTTACATACCCCCTCCTTACTTCACAACAACTCAAATTAAATCCAAAGTTATTTTTAAGCTCATTAATAAAATAACACTTCAACTTTATTTCACCAAATTAATCCGATTAATTCCCATGCCAACTTAATAAAATAATTTCGACTTCGTCGATAAAATTCGAATTAAATACAAATAGTCCATATATTAATAATAATATTATTTCTTCAACGGAATCAACTTTATTAATTCTCCGACTAACCGAATAAAATCCAACTTTAACTTAATAATCCAAATACGCTTCCCAAAATAATACCGACAATTCCGATTGATCCTCGAACTTCGATTAAATCCAATGATTAAATTCTTAAATAATTTAATTAACTAATTAATTAAATTCGGGGCGTTACAACTCTCCCCTACTTGAATATTTTCGTCCTCGAAAATCTATCCGACACAACCATCCTCAACCTCGCTTATACTCGACTATACAACATCACAAAATACTCTTATCAACAAGATTCTCGTTATAGCATCCATCACTTTACTCACCATCAAGATAGCAAGATACGTCTATACCATCCAACACAATTTTCGTCCACTATCAACAAGTGATTAAGGGTGATCAAGTCCTCAATTTGTCAATAGACAGCCGACAACGATATTGAAGTATAAACCATCATTACCATCATTACCAACATTAATAGTGTTCTTTTCCCAATTCTACTCACCGACTCGCATTCCCGATTCTAACTCACAATTCAAAACTTCCCAACAACTTCTACAACTTTTTCCAAATTTTCAGCAAGAATCACCAAACTTCAAACACACTTATCTCTTTCAATACAGACCTCCCAAACACAAAATTATATTCCAAAATCAAGGTAATTTCATGTAGATTCCAGAACTTCAAGAATCGCTTAAATCCGATTTACGAGTATAAAGTTATCATCCTTGCAATGGGACTGGTCCAGAATTCCCGTATGCAGAATTTTCCAAAAATCAACATCAGACTCAAATATTAAAATGCACTTTTCTTCCTCTTCACAAATTTCCTGAAGACAAATCTTATATGCAAACTATAGGGAATTTCGTAAGCTTTTCAAAAAGTCCAGAATCGCTTCAATCAGAATCACGAGTAAAAATTTATACCCCTTTTACTGACAGCTGTTCCATAATTGCAAAAATCAGAATTTGAGGTTGATGGACATAAGTTCCATCTATCTCTCTTGCTTCCAAGATCTACAAACATCCTTTCTTCATTCAAGACGCTCCAACTTGTCAAACAACTAAAATCTTAAATCCATATTACCTCGAAAAACAACACAACTTAAACAATACTTGCACTGTAGCCAACTGCAGCACACCAACATCTTACAACTGAATAGATCCGAGAAGCACCGCTTCTCCCCCACTTAGCTTCGAGCCAACTCCTGCAACCAACAACTAGAAAATAAACAAGTACCGACAGTGTTTCATACACTTGTCGCATAAAAAAGGATAAATAATATTAGACAACACTGGCCGGACAGACCGACCTGCTCTGATACCAATTGTAACACCCCAAATCTACCCAACGAATATTTAATAAAATCAGAGTGCGGAAATTCAACATACAATTGGGATGTCACATTCAACGTAAAACAACAAACAACTTAATCACATATATCATATATAGATACATAGCACATAACTCGGATGAACCGATAAAACCTGTTTACTCTTTTAAAAAAATAAAAAGAACTTTTATTAATAATAATAATATCAATTATTCAACTTCACTTTGCATAATATTTTTATTAAACTAAAACAACTTGACCAACATCATATTACTTCATAAATTCCACTTAAAAGTTAACAACTTATAGTTATAACAACAATTAAAAGACAATCGTTCATCCCCCCGAGTGCTACGTATCAGAGCAAGACCCAACTCGAACTAACAGCAACTAAAGACTTCATAAAATCACTTCAAACTCCCACCGCTATCTTGAGTACCTGTCCATTTCCCATGGTAGGGAAACATCATTCAGAAGGGGTGAGATATCCAACAATATAAACAAGCGTATGATAAATAATATATTAGGATTAAATCATACAAAATTATCACTTCACAGTCATAAAACTATAAATCACTTCACATCGCAAAAATCAACTCATGTCACTTCAAATGAGACACAACTGTGCATATGCATGTGGTACCCAGGGCTTCAGCCCCCATCGCCAATTGCCAGTTAAACAGAGGCATCAAGGTATAAGCCTTCGTCGCTAATTTGCCAATCCAGGCCGTCGCCAAAATATGCAATGTATGCAACTCGATAATGCACATCACACAACATACAACATAAACAACAAATCCTCGTCGTCAGGCATAAGCCTATATCACCAATTCATTTACCAATAATTAGTGGTGAATATCGTCACTGAAACATCGTGCAACTTCGCATAAAACAACAAAATATAGCAACATACACATCACTGATAAATCCCAAAGAAAATAGCAGCCCATCGTATTCAACATAATGCACGAAACAACTAATATACAACAACGTCATAATAATTTCATACTCATTCAACACTCTAACAAAATATTTTTATTAACTTATTTTATACTCTTAACTCGCGAAAATTCATAATAATTAATAATTATAACTCGACAGAGATTCCAAGAACTCTAAATAATTCTATAATAATCTCTACAACTCTAAAGTGCCAAAAAAATGCTCTATTGACAACATCTAGCAATTTTCTGCAACTAATTCCTCAATAATAATAATTATAAACCCTAGGTTAATTTTCCACCACCATTGGTTGAACTTTTATAACCTTATTCACCGACGTCAATCAATTTCAACATTCAACAATACAATCACATCACACGAAACAGAGACAATCATACAACCATAACCCCCACATATCATTCATCATAATCCTGTTTATAGAGCTAGAACTCCACCCTTACCTTGGATATGAGATTTCTCTACTCTCCCGGTTGCCATAGCTTATGCCGCTGCTTCCATCTTTTCTCCGAAAATCTTTTCTAACAACGTGTAGAGACGCAACAAAAACCTTTACGAGTCTGGAACATTGTGTCCAAGAACCGCGACGATCCAACAGTTGGATTGGGAGAAACGTCCGTTTTACTAAGGTGTCTCACTGCAGAAACTTGCTGCGAAAATTGGACTTCCTCTAGCTTTTCTCTTCCGCCATGGCTCTCTTCTTCACCTCTCCTCCAAACCCTATTCCTCTTTGTGTTACGATAGTTCTTCCTTCTTCCAATTCTAAATCCAACATAATTGGGCCTAAGTTACATACCCCCTCCTTACTTCACAACAACTCAAATTAAATCCAAAGTTATTTTTAAGCTCATTAATAAAATAACACTTCAACTTTATTTCACCAAATTAATCCGATTAATTCCCATGCCAACTTAATAAAATAATTTCGACTTCGTCGATAAAATTCGAATTAAATACAAATAGTCCAATATTAATAATAATATTATTTCTTCAACGGAATCAACTTTATTAATTCTCCGACTAACCGAATAAAATCCAACTTTAACTTAATAATCCAAATACGCTTCCCAAAATAATACCGACAATTCCGATTGATCCTCGAACTTCGATTAAATCCAATGATTAAATTCTTAAATAATTTAATTAACTAATTAATTAAATTCGGGGCGTTACACCAAACACTTAACAAATGAATCAAAAGCAAAAGTATATATAAGTATTTGTAAAAACACAAATATACATAAAACACAATATTTACAAAATCCTTAATTGGCTAAACAAATTGAAAAGTGAAGATTTAGAATTTACGAACTATCCGAGTTCAATTTGTTTAGCCAACTTCACCTTGCTAAATAGCAAAAGTAAAGAGGAACAAAATCAAACACACAAACATGTACAAGTATGAAAACATAAACATGTATAAATATACAAAAACACACAAGTATGGGAATATGCACAAAATATACGATATGGACATATTTCCAAAACTTAAAACACAAAACCATCGCAATGCGATTAATCTCAAAACCAATCCCCGGCAACGGCGCCATTTTGTTGAAGCGGTAGAGCGGCAAGCAACAAAAGATTTGGAAATATTTATCCCGGAAATTATCGTGTCCACAGAGATTGGTGAGAAGAACTGCCGTTCGACTATCTCGCGTTCTAAGTTTCATGATTGGGTGCGAAAAGGTAAATGCGGGAAAAGTAAATAAAAGCAGATAAACAATCTCAATAGTCTAAGAGAAATAGTTATGGAATTGTATTTCGTTCTACCTGTCGAATACTTAAATCTGAAGATCTATCGCTCGACACTCACAATACGCATCAACATCATTGGGCATCACTCGAGATGCCACATCGGTGCCCATGTCTGCAACACCGACGAAAGCTCAACCACACTATTCACATCAACGATTTCTCCACCGACACAAACAACACGGAGGAATTAAACTCGATACCCACTATGATTGTTAGCCCTAAATCCATTTCTGCAATCCAGAAACTAACAGTTATCATTCCTAATCAAGATCTATGATGCCCATGTCTGTAACACCACAAATCCAGAGCATTTAAGCAAAAAGATCAAGAACAACAACAATGATGATTTGTAAAGCAAATACATAAATGATCCCAAGATCCACAAATATACATACAATAAGAGTAGAAATATACATACAACACCCACCATTGGAATGAAACAAAGGGAAGAGAGAAGATGAACCGAAAAGATCTCACCGGTACAACGAAATTGAGACAGATCCATGATCAATCCACATGACGTCGCACCCAATGGTGTTTCCTAAGCCTCTAAACTATCAAAATTGGATCAGAGCCACTCCATGGGGGAAATGGATGATAAAAAACCCTAAAAATGTGATTTTACAACATATTTACCAAAACTGAAGTCGCAGACCGCGCTAAGCGCGCCCAGCGCGCTAAGCGGGCTGTTTTTTATTGTTCTGAAACCTCCAGACTGCGCTTAGCGCCAAAAACCCGCGCTAAGCGCCCAACTTTCTGCCAAACGGGTTAAAAATGCTCCCAGACCGCGCTTAGCGTGGTCAAGCCCGCTTAGCCCGCTCAACAGAAAATGGAAATCTTATTTTTGGTCATATCTTGAGAACCGTAACTCCGATTTGCGCCCAGTTCGAAGCGTTGGAAAGCTTATTCCATGCTCTATCTAACAATGAACAAATTGCAACCAAATTGATGAATTTTATCATCCTTATTTTGATCCTTGTCCGCCGATGAATTGGTAAAATTGCGTGTTTGCCGCCGTGTCTTCGACACTTTATTCCTCAAAGCTTCGAACACACATAAATACCTACAAAAAGACAACAAAACTATCAAACGATATACATTTACACGAAAAAGTAACAAAACACAAACGATACAAATATACACAAAAACGGGGAATTATTCAAACGGTATTAACAAAAAGTATCGATAAGTGCCACTATTTACAAACACAAAATAACTACATTTTGGCACTTAACAGGTAGTAAGGAAGGGATTCGGAAGATGTGTTGGGTTAGTTGGGAGAAGATTTGTCGTCCGCAAAAGGAAGGTGGGTTATGGGTGAGGAACATTGAGACGTGTAATCTAGCGTTGGTTAGTAAATGGGGATGGCGATTCATTTCGGATAGAGATGCGGTTTGGTTCAAATTGTTGGAGTTTAGATATGGTGGGGGATTGGAAGCTCTTTGTGGTGAAAGTTCCAATAGGTTTTTTTCGAAAACATCGCTTTGGTGGAGGGATGTTCGGAATGTGTGTGGATTTAAAATTAACAACTCTCCTTGGTTCTCGGATTGCATCTCTTGGAAACTAGGGGATGGACATCTTATTCATTTTTGGGAGCATGCTTGGTTGGGACCTACACCTTTCAAGGTGCTTTTTCCTCTACTTTACGGTGCGTGTCTTCTTTCTAATTCTTTACCTGCATCCTCTTCTTCTTCTTCTGTTTTATCTTGTGTGGACGAAATGGGTGCTTGGGTGAACAATGGGTGGAGGTGGAATGTGGAGGTGGCAAAGGATTTTTTAGAGACGGATGTAGCTTGTGAACGGGCTGTTTTGCTTTCTATATTGGAAGGTGTTGCGCCAAATCCGGGGACGATTGATAAATTGGTTTGGTGGAGGCATGTTGATGGTTTTTCAGTTAAAAATAGTTTTCGGTGGCTTCACACGTTGAAAAGTGACGGAGTGCTTTTGGATGAAGCGAGTTGTTTAGAATTAAATTGTTTATGGAAGGCAAGGGCTCCTAGTAAGGTGAAAGTGTTCGGGTGGAGATTTTTGATTAATGCCCTCCCAACTCGTAAGGCTCTTTGTTTGCGCGGATTGGATATGAGTGTTTTCAACATTTCTTGTCCTTTGTGTGGTTTAGAGGAGGAATCTTTGGATCATTTATTTCTTGGTTGTGTTCAATCGCTTGTTGTTTGGAAAAAGGTGTTGATTTGGTTAGGCTTGACAATGGAGGAGATTCAAAGGGCCATGAGTGACATTCACGGATCCGTTCTAGGGGTCGAGGTGGTGGACCGTTTTCGTCGCTTTTTGGGTGGAGCCATTAATTCTTCTTTCATTGCTTTTGTATGGCTTTTAGTTTGTTGGTGTATTTGGTTAGGTAGAAATAAGGTGATGTTCAAAAATAGTGTTTGGAATCCCACTGAGATTGTGTTGGTCATTAAGAATGTTGGTTGGGATTGGTTCTCTTTTCTTATTAGAGACAAGGATATTGGTTCGATTGAGGATTGGCTTGTCAATCCTTGCTTGTTTATTGGTATGTAGTTTTCTTTTTTTTGATGTCCGTTTGGATAGCTCGGTTTCGTTTCTTTTCTTTTGTATTGGGTTGCACCCCTTGTGCGTTTAATATAAGTGCTTATCGAAAAAATTATAATACCATTAACTTTATTTATTTATGGTTTAGAAAAGTAGAGTTTCATATTAAAACTCAATCTAATTTGATTAAATATTTTAATAAATATAGTTATGAAATCAATTTATCATCTTTAACTAATTAAAAATATGGGTCAAATCAAGTCTCAAATTTAGTTTCAATTAAATTAAATTTTTAACCAAAAAGAAATAATAAATTTAAAGATAATATAATTTTAAAATAAAATAGTTTAATAATATTAGTTTTCAAATTATAAAAAATATATTAATACTGTATTTAACATATTTTATATAGATCTAAAAATATCATAAATAATATCTTTATAAATTTATTACAATAGGAAAAAAAAAACGCTGGCATTTATACATTAATTTGAAAGCTTGAAGTAGAGCAACATATACTACAATTGACATACATAAGTTTCAAACTGAAAGAGTGAATAAGTTGAACTTGAATAGGATCTAAATGGGGGAAGAGTGAACACTCAATTGAATTGAAAATGATAACTTACATTTGTTGTATTTGGGGTAAATTTATAATTATACAATAATAACATTCTATTAATTATAATATAATTTAAGAACCATTCAAAATTTGACAACTAAGGATTTACAATTTAAGAACCCATACACATATTTTCTGTTTGCACTCAATATAGTAGTAATTAATGAATATTTTTAAACAATCACGAGTAGTTTCACATGGATCTGGAATAAAAAAATACAATAAAAAGTGTTAATATAACATATAATAAAAGAGTATGAAAGAAACTACAAAATAAAAAAGAAAATATTTGAGAAAAATGATTTACACATAGCCTTCACTGAAAGAAGGAATAGGGACAAAAACAAAACTATAGCATAAACAAATTTAAGAGTTTTAACCATATTTTTTATCTTTTATTTTACAAATGACTGAGATTTGATAGATGCGTGTAAGTTTAATTATGCTAAACATAATTAATATTTATAGCAGTAAAATATATAATATATTTTAATTGCTTCTTTTACACTCTTAATAAATGTCTTTTCTACACATATAGAAAAGGGGTAACAAAAAATTACTTTATAATTTTTAGATCTATTTTTTTTAAAAACTTTTCATCCTTTGGTGATAGAAAGAAAACAACATTGTCATGTATAAGTTAAATATACGTATATTTTTTTAAAAATAATTTTTATAATGTTATATAATTTTGTGTAAAAAAAATTTATAAAGAAATTTTTAATAAAAACTTTAAATGAAAATTTGATTTGAATCACTGTTTTAAAAATCGGACCGGATATTAAACCGGTTAGGGTACTGAGTCATTGATTTATTGGTCGAACTACTGGGTCATTGGTTGAATTGCATGACTAAACCATATTAAACCGGATAACTCGGTAAAATAGACCGGTCGTTATAACAAAACTATATAAGTATAAAACATGTCGAACAAGATGATTCAGTCTTCAATATATAATCAGTACTTAAGTTTTTTAAAAATATCATATCATAAATAAATTCACAAGTTCATAATTAAAATTCAAATTTTAAACATAGGTATCACACATAATAAAATAGTACAAATTACAAGTATATTTGCAAACAAAATTTAATCGCAACACAATCTAATTGAATAAATTATAATAAAATAACTTCATTGTCTACTAAAAATAATTTTAAAGAAGAAAAAATTGTTTCAATGTTGGTATCTCCTTCATGAATATCAAAATCATCTGCAACAAAATCAAAATTTTATTGAATTTTAAATTGAACAGTTATTCTTAAAATGTTATTTTAAGTATTTTATCTTTTTATTGAATTTTTTGTTTGAATATCAAAATTTCAAAAAACCACTTAATTTTAAAGATATTTTAAATAGATTTTTATAAAAATTATTTTTGAAATACCATTTTTTGAAAAAACTGCGGCTTTGACTATGGTTTAGTCTTCAATAATGTTTGTTTATCTTATATGATGTTAAAAATAGTGTTTCAATTTAGAAAAGCAAATATTGAAAAACTTATAATAATTTAAAAACGATTTTGTAAAATCTATTTTCAAAAATAAAGAGAAAAAAATTATCTTTTTAAAGCTGAAACAAACTGTTTGTATTATAGTGTGATTACGTTTATATTATTTGATTCTACATTCCTAATCTGATTCCTAAAATAAATAAGTATATGAATTTAAAAATATAATGCAGTTTGATTACTAACAAAATTAGTTTTTGATAATTTCTATTATGAAATTAAAATTGGAGATGAAAATGCATATATTAATATTAATTATATTTAAAAAGATAGATAAGTTATACTCCACCCGTTAAATATGATAACTACTCGTTGACAACATTTATGGTATCTCAGTGTGTATGCTTATGTAATAAAAAGGTATAGTTTATAGTTCTCATCATTAAATTTATCTATCGCTCTACCTATACTTCTGTTTCTAATTAACAATGCAAAATATATCATATAGCTTTTATTACGAATGAAAATAAACTTCATTCCTAGACACTTAGCATTTATACATTAAATTATTTTTTATCTTTTAAGTAGAAAATAAATACTCTTTCCATTCTCTTTTATAAACAAATTTTATTGTTTAGATTTACTTAATAAACGATGTATTTAGTTTATATATAGTCCAAATACAATATTTATTAAATGAACCTAAAAAATAAAATTTGCTATATTTTTTATAAATGATAGTGGAGATCTAATATTTTTTATATAAAATATATTTTTTTTGAGTTTTTTAGGAGTAAAGAGTGTTGCATGTCACATGTCTAGACATGTTAATGAATAATAGGTTTGTACTACTGTTTAAAGGATAAAGTAGTCTATTATTTTAGGGGAACATGATAGTCATTCATCCCTGGTGTTGTGTTGCTTCTGCTGCTCTGGATGAGGTTGTGTGTAGGATGTCGTATTGGATGTTCTAACATCCTGCCTGTTGAGATTTATGAAGAGCCTTGACTACTGTAATATGAGTTATGTGTGCTGCTTCTGCTGCATGTTTTTCTAATCTTTGAACTGAGATAGTTCAAGGTTGAGTTCAAGGTTGATTTTCTTATGCTTTGGGTTTTCTCTCTAAGGGGGAGAATTGGTTCTGTATGACTGGGGGAGTAATGGACCTGTCTAATTGTACAAGCTATTGAGCTATGTTAATGTTATGTCAGACCACATGTCTTGACATTTGTTTTCTAGAAGATGATGATTTGTAACTGCATAATCTCAAATATATTCTAATGATCGTAGAATTTACAAAGTTTACATGTTTTCATGTAATTTGTGCTTTTGTTTGTGGTTTTATTACCTTCTCCAAGTTTATTGTGCAAAAGGTTATTTTAGCCAAAATTTTCCAAAGGGGAATATTGTTAGATTCATGGTTTTAAGATTGACAACAATTTTGCTAAAACATGGTTCATGATAGATGTTGAGCAAGATGTCATAACATCTTGATCAAATTGATACAATAGAGTGTGAAGGTTGCATTGAAGACAGATGTTTTAATAGATGTTGTAACATGCTGAACCAGAACATCAGTACAAGCTTGTGAGAATTAGATCAAATTCTAGTTGGTCAAAGAATAGCTTCCTTAGTTCGACAAGATATGTGTAACACACCTCTAATAACCCGCGGCAAATAAACAGTTATTAAATCAGAGTAACATGTAGAGAGGTATCACAATTCGTAAATAATGAAAATACACGTCAGTATAAGTCATGCATTCACTGAAAACAACTGAAATTATAACTCATTAATAAAATCATGTTTTACACAGCGGAATCAAACACACAGAGTCAACATTCATCATTGATGTATCCGACTCAACCAACAAAACCAATTAGAGTTATAATCAAATTCAAAACAAACATGTTCCCAGTGTTACATCTACCAGAGCATGACACCGACACTATAACTAAAAACCGACTTATGAGTTAATCCTCACCAAGTTGCGCCGCTATCCTCAATCTGAAAATGACAACAAGTAAGGGTGAGTCTCATCACAGTTAACCAATGTTATTGCATCATAAATAATAACATATCATAGTTATATCGTTCACCCAATTGTTTCATATTCAAACAAATCATCATTCACACATCCACAGATACACAGACAGTCATCATATAACATATATCATCATGTTATAAACAAATCATGCACATGTATGAAACTGACTCTATGCATGTGGTACCAATCATCACCAGTGGAAATCATCCACCGACCGATCTATCATCATCCAGATACGGCCCTGCCGGCACAAATTCCACACAATGGGAATTTTGCCATTCACTGAATCCTCTCATCATCTAGGATTCAGCCCTCATCAATGTTTATGAATGCATGCAACATATATACAACATACTGCCATCATCATCATCCTATGAGTAGCACCATCTATACTCATTCCATCATCATTATCAAGCATGTTCATATATATATTAACATCATTCAATACAATCAACATATCAGTAAACCACACATCACATCACAAGGTTTACCTATTCTCAAACAGCACACAAAACAGGCCTACAGATCGAAAGTTACACATCATTGGACTTTCCAGAAAATCACAAAACAGAAATTTGCACACACAGCGTCCATACGCGTATCATCAAGCCCATACGCATCCATACGCGTACCACTATGTCCTATACCCGTATCATACGCATTTCAACAGGATCAGATTTTGCCTAAAAGCAATCTCATACGCGTACCAGTCCTGCCATACGCGTATCACCAGAATAATTTTCCTCTTTCAAAACTTCCATACGCGTATGAGCATCCTCATACGCTCCTCATACGCGAAACACCAGTACTAGGTATCTGGGACAGGGCACCTGCGTATCATACGCGTATGGCCCCTTGGGAGTGTCCCTCATACGCGTATGACCTCATCCCATACGCGTATGGCACTGTTTCATACGCGAAACACCAGAAAAATTGCCCAGAACCTGCAACTTCATAACAGTCCAAAACCCATTCGTTTTTACTCATACCAATCCACGATTTTGAGTCTAAAAACCAGAAAAATTCGCATCTAAACAGCATACGAAATCATCCACAACCACAGTATATGATTCTATAATCAATTTCATTCATCATACCCTAAATCTATTAGTTATTAGGGATTCACAGTCCAAATTTCAATGATGAACACATACACAATTCCAGAATATAGAATCAATGGACCCAACCATACTCCTAATCCATACTATCACCTATAATACGATAAAAGAGATTAAATGGAGAGTCTCCCCTTACCTCAGATAAAATCTTGGTTCTTGGTCTCTCCCTCTACAGTTCTCCTTCACGTTCCTTGTTCCCACTTCTGTTCTTTCACGTTCTTTCTTTTCTTTGTTTCCCAATTCCCAATTATTTTATGAAAAATAATAATATTGAGATTAGTGAAAGTTTTACTAAATTACACCCCCATCTTTACTATTTCCTCATATGGCCCAAATGCCTTAAACCATTATTTATTCATTATTTCCTCAAAATTTCTAATAATTCTAATTATTAATTAAATATTCCAATTTAAATTAATAATAAAATTATACGGGTGTTACAACTCTCCCCCACTAAAAGAGTTTTCGTCCTCGAAAACATACCTCAGTTAAAAAGTTCTGGGTAAGAATCCTTCATCTGACTCTCTAGCTCCCAGGTAACGTTTCCCTTAGCAGGTCCTCCCCAAGCCACCCTGACCAAAGCTATTTCCTTGCCTCGCAATTGCTTCAGTCTTCGGTCTTCAATCCTCACAGGTAAAGTCTCAACCGTCAAGTTATCTTTCACCTGTAATTCATCTACTTGGATCACATGGGACGGATCCGAAATGTATTTCCTCAACTGAGACACATGAAACACATCATGCAAGTTTGCAAGCATCGGCGGTAACGCGACACGATATGCCACTTCTCCCACTCTTTCAGAAATTTAGAATGGTCCAATAAAACGCGGAGTCAACTTCCTTGACTTCAATGCCCGACCAATTCCTGTCGTAGGAGTAACTCTCATAAACACATGATCTCCCTCTTGAAACTCAAGTGTTTTCCTCCTCTTGTCATGGTAACTCTTCTGACGACTCTGAGAAGCTTTCATCTTCTCTTGAATCATCTTAATCTTTTCCATAGTCTGTTGTACAATTTCTGGTCCAATCACAGCACTCTCACCCGATTCATACCAACACAACGGCGTCCTACATCTCCTACCATACAAAGCCTCAAACGGAGCCATACCAATACTCGAATGATAACTATTGTTGTAGGTAAACTCGATCAAAGGCAGATAGCTATCCCAAGTACCTCCTTTTTCCAACACACAAGCACGTAACAAATCTTCTAACGACTGAATCGTCCTCTCAGTCTGTCCATCAGTCTGCGGATGATAAGCAGAATTTAGTCTCAGCTTAGTACCTAAAGCCTTCTACAAACCTTCGTAGAATTTAGACGTAAACCTCGGATCTCTGTCTGACACGATACTCGAAGGGATACCATGTAAACTAACTATCTTCTCAATATACAATTGAGCTAGCTTCTCCATCGGATAATCCATTCTCACCGGTATAAAATGAGTAGACTTCGTCAACCTGTCCACCACGACCCAGATAGCTTCACAATTTCTGACAGTTCTCGGCAAACCCGACACAAAATCCATTGATATGCTATCCCACTTCCACTCAGGAATAAACATCGGTTGCATCAACCCATATGGTTTCTGATGCTCAATCTTCGACTTCAGGCAAGTCAAACAAGAGTACACAAACTCAGCAACTTCTTTCTTCATACCAGGCCACCAAAACAACTTTTTCAAATCATGATACATCTTGGTAGCACCAGGATGAATGCTCAATCTGCTACAGTGTCCTTCTTCCAAAATACGCTTTCGGAGTTCATCAATATCAGGAACACAAACTCGGTCACCAAACCTCAGTATACCATTCTCGTCGACTCTGAATTCACCACTCTTGCCTTGATTGATCAAAGTCAACTTATCAATCAATCCAACATCGGCTTTCTGACCTTCTCTGATTTCCTCAAGGATACCACTAGTCAGCTTCAACATACCCAATTTGACACTAGTAGGAGTACCTTCACACACTAAACTCAAGTCTCTGAATTGTTCAATCAAATCCAATTCCCTCACCATTAGCATAGACATATGCAAGGTTTTCCTACTCAAAGCATCAGCAACAACGTTTGCCTTACCCGGATGGTAATTCAAACCAAAATCATAATCTTTCAGAAATTCTAACCACCTTCTCTGCCTCATATTCAGCTCTTTCTGGTCATAGAGATACTTCAGGCTCTTATGATCACTGAATACTTCAAATCTCGAACCATACAAATAGTGTCGCCACAACTTCAAAACAAACACCACAGCTGCCAACTCCAAATCATGAGTCGGATAATTCCTTTCATGCACTTCGAGTTGTCTCGACGCATAAACGACCACTTGTTGATTCTGCATCAATACACCACCTAACCCCATCAGTGATGCGTCACAATAAACTACAAATGATTCTGTCGGATTCGGCAAAATCAAGATAGGAGCACTAGTCAACCTCCTCCTCAACTCTTGGAATCCTTCTTCACACTTGGTATCCCAAATAAAGGTTTGTCCCTTCCTGGTTAATTTAGTTAACGGCAATGCTAACTTCGAAAATCCTTCAATGAACTTTCTGTAATAACCTGCGAGACCAAGAAAACTACGAATCTCTGACACTGACTTCGGAGCTTCCCACTGAGATACAGCTTCTATCTTTGTAGGATCAACAACAATACCATTCTTAGAAATCACATGTCCAAGAAAACTGACTTCCTCTAACCAGAATTCACACTTCGACAGTTTGGCAAAAAGTTGCTTCTCTTTCAACAGTTCTAACACAGTTCTGAGATGTTCGGCATGTTCTTCCTCACTTTTAGAATATATCAGGATATCATCTATAAACACCACTACAAACTTGTCGAGGTAAGGATGAAAGATCCTGTTCATATACTCCATAAAAACACCAGGCGCATTAGTAACTCCAAACGGCATTACAGAATACTCATAATGTCCATACCTCGTTCTAAAAGCAGTCTTTTGAATGTCATCATCTTTCACACGTATCTGATGATACCCAGACCTCATATCAATTTTACTAAACACACTCGCACCAACCAACTGATCCATCAAATCATCAATCCTCGGCAAAGGATACCGATTCTTGATAGTAACCTTGTTCAATTGTCTGTAGTCTACACACAGTCTCATTGAACCTTCTTTCTTCTTCACTAGTAACACAGGTGCACCCCACGGAGAAACACTAGGGCGGATGAATTTCTTCTCCAGCAATTCTTCTAACTGCTTCTTCAGTTCGGCCAACTCAGACGGCGACATACGATACGGTGCCATCGACACTGGACTAGTTCCCGGAATTAAATCAATAGAAAACTCCACTTCTCTTTCCGGTGGTAATTCATTCACATCTTCTGGGAAAACTTCTGGAAATTCACATACCACAGGTAATTTTCTACTCGCCACTTTTTCTTTCACATTCATCAGTGCGAACAACATAAACACTGTTGCACCATCCCCGATAGCCTCATTCACCTGTCTAGCTGTCATTTCCAGATTATCCGTACTAACCTCTTCAGGAAAAATTACCATCTTCGCAAAACAATTGATATGAACATGGTTGAATTCCAACCAGTTCATTCCCAGGATTACATCGAGTTGTTTCAACGGAAGGCACACTAAGTCCATCCCGAATTCTCTGCCAAAAATGTCAACCGGACAATTCAAGCATGCAGACGAAGTAGTTACTGAACCCGACGCATGAGTGTCAATAACCATACTTCCATTTATATCAGAGATCTCAAGATTTAACCTCTCAGCACAATCCAAAGAAATAAAAGAATGCGTTGCTCCGGTATCAATAATTGCAACTAAAGGTGTGCCATGAATGAAACACGTACCTTTAATCAACCTGTCCTCTGGAGTAGTCTCGGACCCGGTCAAAGCAAAAACCTTTCCTCCCGATTGGTTCTTCTTATTTGGCTTAGGACAATTAGGACTGATGTGACCTTCTTCTCCACAGTTATAACAAGCCACAACCCTCTTCTTGCAGTCAGCAGCAATATGACCCACTTGGTCACACTTGTAACACTTCTTCTGATCAAGCTTGCACTCATTCCTACGATGTCCCATCTCACCACAATTGTAACATCTGATACGAGCATTGGAATCTCCCCCACTGGGTTTCTTCCAATCGACAGGTTTACCTCTACCATATGGCTTACCTCTATCCATAGGCTTCTTACCCTTTCTGTCAACCAACTCGCGAGAGTGAGATGACTTCAGCTTGATGCTATCTTCCTCAAAAATCCTGCTACAATCTACCAGGTCAACAAACCTCCGGATTCTCTGGTACCTGATACCCTGTTTGATCTCATCACGAAGACCATTCTCAAACTTGACACATTTTGAGAACTCGCTAGCTTCGTCGTTGTTGTAGTGCACATAGTACTTTTCTAGTTCCACAAACTTGGCAACATACTCTGGTACCGTCATGTTACCTTGCACCAGCTCTGGAAACTCAACTTCCTTTCTGCCTCTGACATCTTCAGGAAAATACCTCCTCAGAAATTCCCTTTTAAATATAGCCCAAGTAATTGCTATACCACCAGCGTCTAGTTCAGCTCTGGTCGCTAACCACCAGTCATCAGCCTCCTTAGATAACATGTGAGTGCTAAACCTCACCTTGAGATTTTCAGCAGAGTCCATGACTCGGAAAATCCTCTCGATCTCCTTGAGCCATTTCTGAGCACCATCTGGATCATGCGTGCCTTTGAACAATGGAGGATTGTTTCTCTGAAAATTCCCCAGTTGCCTATCAGCACCAATCCCTGCTCCTACAGTCCCTCCTCCAAGCACACCAGCAATCATGCCCAGAGACTCAGCGAGAGCATCATCGTTCCTTCCTCCTCTTCCAGCCATTTGTTCTGCTTAATCACAACAATCCAGTCAGAACAAAAGTATCGACAAATAACTCGGATTAGTCGCATACACAGAAAGAATGACTCTAAGACTCTGGTCACAACGACCGACTATGCTCTGATACCACTATTGTAACACCCCCCTAATAACCCGCGGCAAATAAACAGTTATTAAATCAGAGTAACATGTAGAGAGGTATCACAATTCATAAATAATGAAAACACACGTCAGTATAAGTCATGCATTCACTGAAAACAACTGAAATTATAACTCATTAATAAAATCATGTTTTACACAGCGGAATCAAACACACAGAGTCAACATTCATCATTGATGTATCCGACTCAACCAACAAAACCAATTAGAGTTATAATCAAATTCAAAACAAACGTGTTCCCAGTGTTACATCTACCAGAGCATGACACCGACACTATAACTAAAAACCGACTTATGAGTTAATCCTCACCAAGTTGCGCTGCTATCCTCAATCTGAAAATGACAACAAGTAAGGGTGAGTCTCATCACAGTTAACCAATGTTATTGCATCATAAATAATAACATATCATAGTTATATCGTTCACCCAGATAAAATCTTGGTTCTTAGTCTCTCCCTCTACAGTTCTCCTTCACGTTCCTTGTTCTCACTTCTGTTCTTTCACGTTCTTTCTTTTCTTTGTTTCCCAATTCCCAATTATTTTATGAAAAATAATAATATTGAGATTAGTGAAAGTTTTACTAAATTACACCCTCATCTTTACTATTTCCTCATATGGCCCAAATGCCTTAAACCATTATTTATTCATTATTTCCTCAAAATCCCTAATAATTCTAATTATTAATTAAATATTCCAATTTAAATTAATAAAATTATACGGGTGTTACAATATGCATGCCGTCGAAGTATGTTCACATGCTAGTATCGAAGACCTACATAATGTAGTTGAAGTGTGTTCTAGTATGTGGGTGTCGAAATGTTAGGGTTGCTAGTATTTCCAATTGGGCATGTTTTTTATGTCTATTGTTTAAGTTAGCTTGTAATGAGTAGTTGTGAAAAAACCCATTAGTTTAGTATGTTAGGTTTATTATAAATAGTATACTAGTATCTCATCATTGCATACGACAAATCCTAATTTAGGGTGAGAGAGTTATTTGTTATTCTAGTAACACTTGTAATATTGAAAGAAGAGAAATTAAAGAATAACAGTTATAACCAATCATTATTGTTGTTCTTCTTGCTTCCATTGTTTTTCTATTATACTTTGTTCTTGGCATCGTTTTCACAACAAATTTGTGGGGTGAGCATGGAAAAGATGACTTCAACAAAGTATGAGATTGAAAGTTCACCGAAGTGAACGATTTTGTCTGTGGAGCTTGAAGATGAAAGCCCTATTGGTTTAGTAGGGTTATTTGGAAGCGTTGAAGGGAGCGGCGGCTATGAACGTTGCGTTAACGGAAAACAGAAAAGACGACCATGATCGAGAAAGCCCACAGCGCAATCTTGTTGAGCCTTGGTGATTGATCAGTGCATCTTGTGGCACATTCTCCTATATATTTTACTTTATTTTTGCCTTTAATTGATTTTCATACTTAATTTTCAGCTTTAGGAACTTTCACGGAAACAATCATAATTAGAGTTTCAGGAATTCGATTGAGCCATCCTAATTATCGCCGGAAATCTAAGAGAGAGAGAGCTACGACTTTTGTGTTGGAGTCGAAGTCATATTTGGAGCGCATATTTATCAGATTTTCATCTTAAGTTGCAACCTTAGTTTATTTTCATTCTGGGTCATTAGTTTTGGGCTTGGGTTATACATTTGACCCAGTTGGATTGTAATTAGAATTGTGTTGTTTTAAACTAGACCCTAGCAGCCGAAATAATCAAAATTTTCAATAATCGAGTTCTTGGTGGTCCATCATCACCTTCCCATATATCAATTCACAAGTGTCTCACTAGAAATGGTCCTTCTCAACTGGGTCTCTCCAATCTTGGACGAACACCGACTCAAATTTTCAACATTCGATTGTCCACGATGGGTAAAACAAAATAACAAACATCAAAATTCAAAAATATCAACAATCGGGTTCTCAGAGGTCCACCATCGCCTTCCAAGATCATAATTCACAAATGTCATATTAGAAATCTTCCTTGTCTACAGACTCTTCCAACCCTAGATCACGACGACAAATACAATGAAGACACTTTTAAAATAATACATCTTTTTGTTAAATTATATTAACATAATAATTAAAACAAATTAAAATAGATTTATCAATCTATATAATTAAATATATTGATACTTTCTTTCAATTTTTTTAAAAAATAATTAAAATAATATTAAAATAAAACAGAACATATAATTTTGATAATAGGTGATAGTAATAATTTATTTTATAAAAGATTGTAAATCTATTATGGTATTTTAGAAATATATAAATTCAAAAATAATTTATTTTATAAATGAATGTCAATCTATTATGATATTAGATCAATTTACAATATTCAGTTGATTATGTATGTTAATTTAGTGTTAAATGTAGACTTTGGAATTTCAAAATACATTGTTAATATTTTATCTTGAACAATTGTGAAATAGTCATTAGTTTTACTATTATTAATAATACCATTTATTTTATTTATTTAAGGTTTAGAAAAGTAGAGTTTCATGTTAAAGTTCAACCTAATTTGATTAAATATTTCAATAAATATAGTTATGAAATCAATTTATCATCTTTAACTAATTAAAAATATGGGTCAATTCAAGTCTCAAATTTAGTTTCAATTAAATTAAATTTTTAACAAAAAGAAATAATAAATTTAAATATAATATAATTTTAAAATAAAATAGTTTAACAATATTATTTTTCAAATTATAAAAAATAAATTAATGCTTTATTTTAATAGATCTAAAAATATCTAAAATAAAATCTTTATAAATTTGTTACAAAAGAAAAAAAACGGTGGCATTTATATATTAATTTGAAAGTTTGAAGTAGAGCAACATATACTAAAATTTACATACATAAGTTTCAAACTGAAAGAGTGAAAAAGTTGAACTTGAATACAATTTAAATGGGGAAGAGTGAACACTCAATTGAACTCGAAATGATAATTTACATTTAATGTATTTGGGATAAATTTATAATTATAAAATAATAGCACTCCATTGATAATAATATAATTAAGTGGGCACATAACCCATTCAAAATTTGACAATTAAGTTGGATAGAGTTACTCAACTTTTTATTTTAAATGGATAAATAAGAATTTACGATTTAGGAAACGATACACATACTTTCTCGATGCACTCGACATAGTAGTAATTAACAAATACTTTTATACAATCACGAGTAGTTTCACATGGATCTGGAATAAAAAATACAATAAAAAGTGTTAATAAAACATATAATGAAAGATTATGAAAGAAATTACAAAATGAAAAAGAAAGTATTTGATAAAAATGACTTACACATAGCCTTCACTGAAAGAAGGAATAGGGAAAAAAACAAAACTATGGCATAAACAAATTTAAGAATTTTAGCCATATTTTTTATCTTTTATTTTACAAATTACTGAGATTTGATCAATGTGTGTAAATTTAATGCAATGCTAAACATAATTAATATTTATAGCACTAAAATGCAGAATATATTTTAATTGCTTCTTATGCACTTTTAATAAACGTCTTTTATGCATATTTAGAAAAGGGGTAACAAAAGATACTTTACTTTTAATAAACGTCTTTTATGCATATTTAGAAAAGGGGTAACAAAAAAATATTTTATAATTTTTAAATCTATTTTTTTAAGAAAGTTTTCATTCTTTGGTGATAGAAAGGAGACAATATTGTCATGTATAAGTTAAATATACGTATATTTTTTTAAAAATAATTTTTATAATGTTATTTAGTTCCATGTAAAAAAATTTACAAAGAAAATTTTATTAAAAACTTCAAAATGAAAATTTGGTTTGAATAGTTATTCTTAAAATATAATTTTTGGTATTTTATCTTTTTATTGAATTTTTTGTTTGGATATCAAAATTTTAAAAAATCACTTAATTTTGAAGTTATTTAAAATAGATTTTTATAAAAATTATTTTTGAAATACCATTTTTTGAAAAAAAATGCGGTTCTAACTATGGTTTGGTTTTCAATAATGTTTGTATATCTTATATGATGTCGAAAATAGTGTTTCAATTTAGAAAAAGCAAATATAAAAAAAATTTATAATATTTTTAAAAACAGTTTTGTAAAATTTATTTTCAAAAATACAAAGAAAAAATCCATCTTTTTAAAGCTGAAACAAAATATTTGTATTATATTGTGATTTCATTTACATTACTTGATGCTACATTCCTAATCTGATTCCTAAAAAATAAATAAATAAGTATATTAATTTAAAAATACAATGCAGTTTGATTACTAACAAAATTAGTTTTTGATAATTTATTTTTATGAAATTAAAATTGGAGATGAAAATGCATATATTAATTATTATTTTAAAAAGATAGATAAGTTGTACTCCACCTATTAAATATGATAACTACTCGTTGACAACAATTATGTAATAAAAAGGGTATATTTTATAGTTTTCATCCTTAAATTTACCTATCGCTCGACCTATACTTATGTTAATAATAAACAATGCAAAATATATCATATAGCATATATTACGAATGAAAATAAACTTCATTCCTAGACACTAGCATTTATACATCAAATTATTTTTGATCTTTTAAGTAGAAAATCAATACTCTCTCCATTCTCTTTTATAAACAATTTTTATTGTTTAGATTTATTTAATAAATGATTTATAGTCATTTATCCCTGCAATATAAGCGTGTTTTGTTTTGCCCCTTCTAAAATAAAAGTTTTTAAAAACTTTTTTAAAATATTAAAATTCTATGTCTTTTGTCTCCTAGATGACAAAATTATCCCCTGTAAAAGTTTTTGTTTTTGATTTACCACCCTAGTCTTTACATACTTAGGAGGTACCTCAAAATTATAGGGGGGTATTTAAAAAATTTCACTTTAAAAAGGGGTAAATCAAAACACGCCTATATTACAGGGGGTAAATCACTATTAACCCTTTAATAAATGATGTATTTAGTCTATATATAGTCCAAATACAATATTTATTAAATGAACCTAAAAAATAAAATTTGCTTATAAAAGATAATGGAGATCTAATATTATCTATATAAAATATTTTTTTTTGGAGTTTTTTAGGAGTAAAGAGTGTTGCATGTCACATGTCTTGACATGTTAATGAATAATAGGTTTGTACTACTGCTTAAACGATAAAGTAGTTTATTATTTAGGGGAAGCATGATAGTCATTCATCCTTGGCGTTGTGCCGCTTCTGCTGCTACTGATGAGGTTGTGTGCAGGATGTCGTATTAGATGTTCTAGCATCCTGCATGTTGAGGTTTATGAAGAGCCTTGACTATTGTGCTCTGAGTTATGTGTGCTGCTTCTGCTACATGTTTTTCTAATGTGTGACCTGGGATAGTTCAAGATTGAGTTCAAGGTTGGTTTTCTTGTGCTTTGGGTTTTCTCTCTAAGGGGGAGAATTGGTTATGTATGACTGGGGAGTAATGGACTTGTCTAATTGTACAAGCTATTGAGCTATGTTAATGTTATGCCAGACGACATGTCTTGACATTTGTCTTCTAGAAGATGATGATTTGTAACTGCATGTAATCTCAAATATATTCTAATGATCGCAGAATTTACAAAGTTTACATGTTTTCATGTAGTATATGCTTTTGTTTGTGATTTTATTCCTTTCTCCAGGTTGTTTTAGCCAAAATTTCTCAAAGGGGAAAATTGTTATATTCATGGTTTTTGGATTGACAATAATTTTGCTAAAACATGGTTAATGATAGATGTTGAGCAACATGTCATCACATCTTGATCAAATTGATACAGCAGAGTGTGAAGGTTGCATTAAAGACAGATGTTCTAATAGATGTCGTAACATGTTGAACCAGAACATCAATACAAGCTTGTGAGAATTAGATCAAATTCTAGTTGGTCGAAGAGTAGCTTCCTTAGTCTTACAGGATATGCATGTCGTCGAAGTATGTTCACATGCTGGTGTCGAAGATCTACATACTGTAGTCGAATTGTGTTCTAGTATGTGGGTGTCGAAATGCTATGGTTGTTAGTATTTCTAAATAGGCATGTTTGTTATGTCTATTGTTTAAGTTAGCTAGTAATGGGTATTATGGAAAAAACCCATTAGTTTAGTATGTTAGGTTTATTATAAATAATATACTAGTATCTCATCATTGCATATGACAAATCCTAATTTAGAGTGAGAGGGTTATTTGTTATTCTTGTAACACTTGTAATATTGAAAGAAGAGAAATTAAAGAATAACAGTTATAACTAATCATTGTTGTTGTTCTTCTTGCTTCCATTGTTTTTCTATTATACTTTGTTCTTGGCATCGTTTCTACAACAAATTGGTGGGTGAGCATGGAAAAGATGACTTCAACAAAGTATGAGATTGAAAAGTTCATCGAAGTGAACGATTTCGGTCTGTGGCACTTGAAGATGAAAGCCCTATTGGTTTAATAGGTTTTTTGGAAGCGTTGAAGGGAGCAGCAACTATGGATGTTGCGTTAACGGAAAACAGAAAAGACGACCATGATCGAGAAAGCCCACAACGCAATCTTGTTGAGCTTTGGTGATAAGGTTCTTTGACATGTATCAAAGAAGACGGCGACATCAGGGTTATTGGTGAAACTTAAAATTTTGTTCATGACCAAATCGCAGGTAAATCGACTCTACCTGAAGGAAGCTTTGTATTCATTCAAGTTGATTAAAGAAAAAGTGTTGGCTGAGCTGTTGGATATGTTCAACAAGCTGATCCTTGATCTTGAAAATATTGATGTGAAGATCGATGATGAAGATCAAACGCTATTGATGTTGTGCAGTTCGCCTAGGTCACATGCTCACTTCAAAGAATCTCTTTTGTATGGAAGGGAGTCCCTGACCTTTAAAGAAGTCCAATCATCCTTGTATTCTAAGAATCTGAATGAACGAAAAGAGCATAAACCTTCGATGGTTCGTGAAGGTTTGGCCCTTAAGGGAAAATTCTTGCGAAAGGATGGTAAGTTCGACAAGGCAAAAGTCAATATAAGTCTTACAGTGGCAAAGCATATGATATTCGATGTTATCATTGTAAGAAGGAGGGTCACACAAAAAAGGTGTTCCCTGAACGCCTTAAAGATCATGGAGGCCATTGTTCAAGATGATTTTGAATCGTCTGATGTCCTTGTGGTTTCAAGTAGTGATTGAAGTCAGGAGTGGATTATGGATTCAGGTTGCACTTGCCACGTGACTCCAAACAAATACTTGTTCGAGGAATTATGTGATCAAGATGGTGGATTTGTATTGCTGAGAAACAACAAAGCTTGCAAGATTTCAGGTGTTGGATCTGTTTGATTTATGTGTGTATGGGGCACGAAGGCACGTTTACATTTATGTATGTGTATATATATAGTAGCACTTATGTACTCCCTCCGTTTTTTATTATAAGTCGTTTTAGACTTTTCACACAGATTAAGAAAAACAATAATTGTTGTATGAAAATGAGAAATTATGAAGGTTTTTACAAAATTATCATTCATCAATGACATGTGGAAGATAAATTAATACAATTGAAAGGAGATAGAATAATAAATATTTAAGGATATAATAGGAAAAATAGCATTAACTATTCATTGGAATTGTAAAACGAATTATATTGAAATACAATTTTTTTTCCAAAACGACTTATAATAAAAAATGGAGGGAGTATATGATAAGAAAACATAGTGCGGGCACGAAAAACATAGTGGGAGGCACGTGCCCCTATTTCAATGAAAATAGCTCTGTCCCTGATTGTATTGGATTTTGGTTTGTAATTTTGTAAATATATTCAAGTTGTGTTGCTGGATATTACTTGCATTGCAATTTTGGAGTTTAAATTTGATTTAGTTTTCAAAAACTTCTTGGACATAGATAGTTTCCCTGACTTTTTATAGAGAGATTCCTAAATGAATTCACTTTATTTTAACTTAAAATAGAAATGTAAATACTTTGTCGAGTTGCTTTTTTCCGTTTGTGTTACAATGTTGGGAGTTTTAGTTCAATATTAGCTCTGGAATATGTTTCGACGTATAGATTCGGTTCCCCAACTTTTTATAAAGTGATTTCTACATGAATCCACTTTAAGTTAGCTTAACTTAGAACTAAATTCGGTACTCTAGATGCCAATTCATTCCTGGTCTTTTGGCTTTCTCTTGAGCCTTCTTACAATGAGCATCTTTTCATACTGTATACATACACAGGGTCCATGAACCCCTTTGCTTTTTCTTAATTCTTGTTCCTTACATTTAATTGATTTATTAAAATATTGTTTTAGTTAGTTAATTTTGTTAATTAAGATTGATTAGTTCTGTTAGTTAGTTTTTATTAACTTAGTTAATCGATTTAACAAATTTGTAATTAATTGATTAAATGATTAACTCAAATGCTTTCTCAAATATACTTCAAACAGTTGATCTAACATCAAGTCATTTTATACGTAAAAACTTTTTTTCTTAAATAAACGGATTGAATTGACGAGCTGGAAGAATTTCGAACCTTTTCCTAAATTAATCAGATATTGGTAAAGAGTTATAGACTAAACTCGTCTTAATATTTTTAATAAACGGATTAGACGGGCGAGCTGGAAGAGTTTCCAACCTTCCTCTAAGTGTTTGAATACGAGACAAATAGCTCAGATATTTGGCTCTCATATCATATAAAAGAAAATTAACCAATTAAATTTATTTTTTCCCTCGTTCCCGTGCGACTTAGAAAACCTTTTCATAAAGGACATGTTTATCCATTCTTATGCAACAAAAAACCAATGCTTATGCCTTTCCCGTGAGCGCAAACAAGCAATGTTTAACCGTTACAATGTGATTTGAACATTATTTAATAAAATCAACCAAAAATACATAGTCTTTTACCACAAATTACAAAGCTCTAATTTCTTCATTACATCTTAAGGATAAGTAGGCACAAGATTTCGAAATCTTGGCAAGCACACTAATAAAAAAACCTTTTCTTTTCTCCTTTCTCGCATAATAAGTAAAAGATCATAACCTTTCACGCTAACAATCATGCACAATACTAACTAAATGGGTACCGTTGAGTACAACAGATATGAAGGTTTCTAATACCTTCCCATTGCATAACCAACTCATGACCCCGCTCTTGTTTGCAACGACCATTTTCTTTTTTCGTGGGTTTTATCGATATTTTCCCGTTACTTTTGGAATAAATAAAGTTTGGGGGAAACTTTATGAATTTCAAGTGTGCGATGTGTAATGCCCCAGACTGCTTTCGGGATGAGACTGGCCCAACAAACCAACACATGTCTTTTCACCATGCTTTGACCTCACTCGCATGCTTTGCGAGAAACTTCCTAAAAGGTCACTCATCCCATAATTGCTCCAAGTCAAGCATGCTTAACTGTGGATTTCTTATGAAACGGCCTACCGAAAAGAAGATGCATCTTGTTGATATAGATAGTACCCATCAATCCTTACAAGATTTCCTTCAACCATGCAGTCCCATACCTGCGCGGCCTCAGGATCCTTCTCATTCCGATGTGGCGACCACTCCTTGCCAAATTCTTCCTTGGGTGTTACATGCGGTGTAACCACCCATCGCCTTCTTTGACCTCAGGTGTTACATGCCCACCAGCTTCCGCATGGTTAGTCCTCGAACCACATCGTACTATGAGAGGTCTGGCTCTGATATCATTTGTAACGCCCTAGAATTTTTTCAGGATGATCGACTGACCCCACAAACCAACATGGGTCTTTTCAGAATGATTTGACCTCACTCGCACACTTTCCGGGAAAATTCCCAGAAGTTCACTCATCCTAGAATTGCTCCAAGTCAAGCACGCTTAACTGTGGAGTTCTTATGAAACGGGCTACCAGAAACAAGATGCATCTTCTTTTCGGTAGCCTGTTCCATAAGAACACCATAGTTAAGCATACTTGACTTGGAGCAATTCTGGGATGGGTGACCTTCTAAGAAGTTTCTTGGAAAGCGTGTGAGTGCGGTCAAAGCTTGCTAAAAAGACTTGTGTTTGTATGCGGGGCCAGTCGATCATCTTGAAAAAAGTCTAGGGCGTTACACGATGCACTCGGGTATTTTTTGTGCCACGATAGTTGGCGACTCTGCCGGGGAGCTTTCTCCTAAGTGATTCTACCCTATATTGGTTTGTGTTTAAGTGGTTTGTTTGATTTGATCTCTCTTTTATCTCTTATCTGGTATATACTTTCATTCTTGTTATATTCCTATCAATATTAAGTTGTGTTCAACATTTCCTAGGTGATTCATTGATATTGTGAGAGAGACTTTCAATACCCGAGTCTGAGAAAACACATATGATGGTAGTTGTGTAGTGTTTGACCTTCTGTAAGAATGTATTATTTGGTCGGCGCAAAGGCCCCACCTAGATTAGATCCTTTGGGATTGTTATTAGCCGGCAAGAATTTGATACATCGATAACATTTTCATTATGGGTCGATGACTCTAGCAACCTTTTTTAGAATCCTTAAATGGTTGCTATGACCTTGTCTGCATAATCCAAGTGGATGGTTGGGTAGTACTTAACCTTCAAGAAAAATGTCTTGATTGGTTGGCATAAATACCTCACCTGGAGTAGAAGCCCTTGAAGATATTATTGGCCGGCAAGGATTTGCTATGTTGATATTATCGTCAAATGGGATCTATGACTCTAGGACCCATTTTATCAAAAATCCTCAGAGATATCCCTTGAGGGAAATTATTGGGTAGATGTTAACCGTATATATCCACCTTGTAAACTCCTCCATATGTTGTGTGAAACCATTACCTGTGAACTGTGGCTAACAATAACATTTCATTGCATCACATTCATTCAAAAAAACCTTAGCATGCAATTTTTCAAGGATTTCAAATTGACACTATATTGTAAGCATTGATCATACATGAATATTAATATAAGACACATTGCTCCTCACAAGTTCAAAGTTATTGATGTTGGAAGTCTGAAGACTCTAGTTGCAAAAATTTCTCCTTTCAGCATTCAGATATTTGAGGAAAAATATGGGAACATTTTGGATATTTTGGCTACCAATGTGGATCATAACCTTGTTGGAGCTTTAGCATAATTATTTGATTCTCCACTATGTTGTTTTCCTTTCCAAGATTATCAACTAGCTCCTACTTTGGAGGAGTTTGAGCATCACGTTGAAGTTCCCATAGGTGAAAAACCTATCTTCACTAGTAATGTTGAGCCTCTTAATCATCAAAAGCTAGTTGTGGCCTTGTTTTGGGACAAGAAGGAAGTTACTTCAAGTCTTGAAACCAAAGCTGGTATTATAGGTTTCTCTAAGAAGGTTTTGGAAGCAAGGGTTATGGATTTTTATGGGAAGGAAGAATGGAAAGCTTTCAGTGTTGCTTTAGCTATCTTAATATATGGTTTTATTTTGTTTCTAAATATTGATAATTTCATCTATGCTACTGTTGTTAGTGTCTTCTTGACAAGGAATCATGTGCCTACTTTACTAGTAGATGTGTATTATTCTCACCACCTAAGACATATGAGGAAAAATGGAACAATCCTGTGTTGCGATGTCGTATTACATATGTGGATTGTGGCTCATCTTCCACGGACGAGTTCTTTCTTTGCTAATAAGGACAAATTAAGTTGGTAACAGAGAGTTGTTAGCCTTAGAGTGACATTACTTCGTACAATAAAGCTTATGATGGTATCGAGATAATATTCAGTTGTGGTGATTTTCCTAATGTTCCACTCATAGGAACAAATGCATGTATCAACTACAACCCTACCTTGACTCTCCGTTAGCTTGGGTATGCTTTGTCTGATCCTCCTATGTTTGAGTCGTTGAAGGAGTTTATCTTACACGGGGTTGAGGAGTTTAATATGGTGAAGAAAATAAATAGGGCTTGGAAGAGCATCCCCCACCAAAGTAGGTGGTGTATTAGTTGCTTATCATTTTTTTATATTCCATATGATATTGCATATATCCGAGTTTCCAATAATCAGGTTCAGTTTAGACGACTTGTTCGATCTACGCTAAATCTTCTGCTTGCCATAGTTTTTTCGCGTTTCAAAAACAATTTTTAAAAGGAAATTTTACCTTTTGGATATATTTACCCCCTATAGATAAGTTGTCGTCATCTAACAAACCCTAGAAGTTATACAGGTTTGGTCAAAAGAAAAAAAATCTAATCATCTCCCTAAGAATTGCACATGAGAGTATCCAATAAACTTAACATCTTTTAGCAAGTTGAACTCTCGATTCCCCTTATACAGAGAAACTGAAGTTTGTGGTTTACTTCCAACCAAACACAAAACAAGGAGATAAGAATTGAATCTTCCTTCTAAATAATGGACTGAAGAGGTTATTCTTGTTTCAAAAAGAGAAACTTGGAGTAATTAGTCTTCAAGCTTAAAGCCAAATTTTTACACGGGATAAGAGAGCTTTTAACACCAGACTGAGCCAACAAACTGACCTTGGTTTTATACCGGACTAACCAAGAACCTAGAAGATTTTATACCAAGCTTCTCTCAAACATTAAAATTCTTTAACATCGGGCTAAAGTTGAACCGAATGAAGCCTTTCGAATAGGATGAGTCACTGAACCAAATTGGCGACTTAGTAATTAAATCCCCAAAACCAAACTTTTAAATGGTTTAGCTTCGAAACCAAATAAAAAATCCCTAAATCAATGAATTATTCAACCAAGATAAAAATAAAACTCCATTGGGGGATTTACAGTACTACGATTCTAGAATTACAACAGTCTCACTTGCAAAACAATTTTCTCTATAGCGTTACAACTAAACTTTAGTGAGAGAAAGTAAATAGAAATATTTTTTTAGAGAGAGAGAGTGGGGAGTGAGTAATGAAAGCTCATGTTTTTGGATATCAAAATATGTGGGAAGAGACTCTTATTTATAGGCTAGAGGTTAGCACAAAAAATAAAAAAATTTGAATCCAAAATTAACGAGACAAATGATTGGCATCATGCACTAATCAATAGATAAATATGCATGCTAGGCAATCTTGAAGGTTTAATTATAACTTAAGGCAACATCATACATCCAAAATTAATAAGAAATGAAAAAAAATTACATTATAATAAACTTTATCGTCTTTTTCATTTTATTGTCGAAATTTTAGAGAACAAACTTATAATTTCAAAGTATATGAAATTATAAAACTAAATAAATATATAAAAAATACAATTGTTGGTTGAAGCATAAATCTTAAATGACAACTTATGAAATATTCTACCTTAAGATATATTATTTATAATTCTTTGATATTTCAAGAACTAATTCTTGCTTCCAACTTAGTCGTCCTTATAATTTATTAGATAAAAACATTTTTTCTCGGTACACAAAACAAGGGTAGTCCCGCATTTCAGGGCTAGGAATTGCTTCTGGACAATCATCTATAGTTTCACATGGATCTGGAGTGAAAAATACAATAAACAGTGTTAATAAAACATATGATAAAAGTTTATGTGAGAAACTGCAAAATAAAAAAGAAAATATTTAAGGAGAAAAATAATTTACAGAAAGCCTTCGCTAAAAAAAGGAATATAGGGACAAAAACAAAACTACAACACAAACAAATTTGAGAATTTTAGCCATATTTCTTTATCTTTTAATTTTATAAATAATTTTATAATACTAAAATACATAATATATTTTAATTGCTTCTTTTGCACTCTTAATAAATGTCTTTTATGCATATTTAGAAAAGGGGTGAAAATATTTTTTTAAGAAACTTTTCTTCTTTTGGTGATAGAAAGGAGACAATATTATCATGTACAAGTTAAATATACGTACGTATATTTTCTTTAAAATGATTTTTATAATGTTATATAATTTTGTGTAAGGAAAATTTACAAAGAAACTTTTAATAAAAGCTTCAAATAAAAATTTGATTTGAATAGTTATTCTTAAAATGTTATTTTAGGTATTTCAATTTTTTTATCAATTTTTTTTTGGATATCAAAATTACAAAAAATCACTTAATTTTGAAACTATTTCAAATGGACTTTCATAAAAATAATTTTTGAAATATAATTTTTTTAAAAATTGCGATTTTAACTATGGTTTCATGTTCAATAATGTTTGTTTATGTTATATGATGTCAAAAATAATGTTTCAATTTAGAAAAAACAAATATAAAAAAACTTGTAATATTTTAAAAAACAGTTTTGTAAAATCTATTTTAAAAAACAGTTTTGTGAAATCTATTTTAAAAAATACAAAGATAAAATTCATTTTTTTAAACCGGAACAATATGTTTGTATTATATTGCGATTTCTTTTACATTATTTGATGCTACAATCCTAATCTGATTCCTACAAAAAAAATAAGTATATTAATTTAAAAATATAATGTAGTTTGATTACTAATAAAATTAGTTTTTGATAATTTCAATATTCATGGAATCAATCCAATGTTGGTATTTGATGGCCTGGTGGTATACGTTTGAGGTTCATTGGCATTAGTAATGGAAAGAGTATAGTGTATATGAGAAGGGGATAATTTCTGATAGGAAAGGACAAAGTGTAATGGATATAAAAAATTAGTAGTGGAGGATGAATTGCGAGGTTTATAATGGCAGTGGAAATCTTTAAGGTAAGCAGGAGCTTGGAGAGCTCTTGTGGATTTTTTGAGTGTGATTGTGTCATGGGCTGGTTGAGTGGTAGAGAGATGGTTTTCAGGAAGAGAGTTGGAGGTAGAGGGTCTGCTAGTGGGCGACTCATGGGAAGGTGGAGATGCAGTAGGTTTGGATGTAGTATGAGAACATTGGAAGTAAGGGGGTCATCAAACATAAAGGCTGTAAAATCTGAATTAGCAGGAACAGTGCTGTAATAGGATGTTGATGTACCTGCAGAATCAGCAAAAGGAAAACTAGATTCATAGAAAATAGCATTCCTAGATATAAAAATTTCCCTAGTAGAGAGGTAAAAAACAACATAACCTTTGGTACTGATCGCGACTTTACGTGTCTATAAATCTGATAACTGCAAGTGCACAGTCGTGTCGTGTAGTTTTAAAAGATATCAAATCCACAGGGACTATGAATCGATCTACCGTTATCTAAGGTTACTATGTAAAGCTAAGGCTACTAATATCTTGGTTGTTTCTAAAGGGAAATGTGATTGTGAAGTCTAAGTAATATAATAATAAACGGATATCAGTATGTATTTCGTTTAACTTAGGCGATCCGAAGGTCCATTGGCTATGGTTCTTATTCGATTAAAAATCTTTATTAATTCTGTTGTTTAAAAGTCCTCCTCTCAAACTCTCGCTCTGTTGATTTAGACTGCTATCTGTCATACCCCAAAATTTGCCTTCCATATTCCATTCACAATGATTCAAATTTCAAGACTCAAATCCAAAGCTTTGCTCCCTCAATGGTCCAGGTAACCCACAGTCAACTAGTTTGACCTAAAAGTCAACCATAATCAAAGCACAGTCAAAAACTCTCAATTTTGGGTCAATATAAAATGAATAAGAGTATAACCATCATTTGATCAAAGATTGATCATGATTCCATTAATAGAAACTCAGAGATGAACAAATACAAAAAGGTTCAAATTAGGGTTTCATAGGAGAAAGTCAACCCAACTTTGACTGGGCATAACTTCCACATGGAACATCAAAAATTCCCCACTCAAAGCCTATTTTGAAGGAAATTGGATTCCCTACAACTTTGTCTCTAACAAGCCAGGGCTAGAAATGCTTCATTTGAGAGGTATGGTGCAAAAGATTACAGGTCATTTTCAAGCATCCTTCAAAAGCAGTTTTTTGGCAAAGAGGATATGATCAAGATAAAAGCTCCAAATGGAAAATATGTTCCAAAGTGGCTTATAGAGGACATCCTGAGGTTTCCAAAAAGTCCTAGAACTCCCTCATAGCTTAAAAATTGAGTGAGATATGATTGATCAAAGTTGGGTTATTTTTGGAGGCAAAATGTGAAATAAAAAGGTTCAAAGTGGAAAATTTTGCAAATGGGCCTATATGTTATGACTCAAACTTGATCCACAAGTTACCAAACCATATGCCACGAATTTTTACCTTTTATTTAATTTATATATAATTTTATTTCATTTTTAAATGATTTAAAATAATTTAATTAAAGGGAAAGATCAAATATTTTGTTACAAGATGCATATAGATCAAATCCAATCAGCATTGATGTCAAAATATAGTATAGTTTTCGTGCATAAATGGTTGGAAAAGATTGGCATGAGATTTGGCAAAAAAAAATATAGAAAGTTTCTATTCAAGAATAAGATCAATTTTCACAAACATGGCAAGATTGGATAAAAGGGAGTTTTGGGCTATTCTTTAAACCTAATCCACTCCCTATAAGTAGAGGACCTGGTGCACACGAATAACGGTTACAAATTCTGCCCAGAGAGAGACTTGCAAGACCACAAAAAAGGCTCCAAGAACTCAAAATTGTTTTCAAAGAATTCGTGGCTTTCAACAAGACTTGAAGGTTGCAAAAGGTTCACTGGAGGATTCTGAACGTGTCTGGATAATAGCATAGTACGAACACCCCCAGAATTACCTCAATTTTGTCAAAGTAAGTCGCTCCAAACTTGGATTCGATTAGCATATTATAGGCACTCTCATGATGCTTTGATCATATATTCTGGTTTGTCTTTATGCACTGGTTGTTTCTGGATTAATTGTATGGAGTTTTCGTGCCTTAATCTTGTTCTTCCATTAGAGGCCGAGTCAAGCTCTAAGGTTCATAATTGGGGGTTTTCTGTTAGGGTAAAATTAGACTATAAAAGTTGCATGGTTAGAATCGTATGGTCCAGACGAAAACATTAGGTGGGTCGCGAAAGATTTATGCTCAAGTGTGGGCTATTCACTATTTTCCATGTATGTTTGCTACGGAAAGAATTGCAGCAGATTCGTAGCAAAATGTTGTAGAAAATTGCAGGTTTTATTGGGGACGATGATAGCGTGTCAGCAGGCCATTGGTCTGTTTGAATTCTGGCGCCTAAAATTCAATAGCTGGCAACGACCATATATTTTCTTTGTTACCCATGCTATGAACAACTAACTGAGTTAGTTGAAGTGGTAAGGTGCGCGTGGTGGTCACTCTAGGGTCCAGGGTTCGATCCCTGGCCCTTTACATATTTTTTTTCTGAATTTCCAATCTCTAATCATATGCGCCTGTAGCCTTGGGGTGTACCGTATACACTAAAATCTGAACCATTAAATCACCACTAAGCTAGATCCCACGCCCAAGATTTATCCCCTATACCATAGACCCTCAAGTCAGCCACACTGAATCCCAACTCTAATAACCTAAATTAATTTTGATTAATTATATGTTTTAATTAATTCTTTTTAATATATTTATTTATATGATAATAATTATTTTTACAAATGAATTAACATATAATATTTATATTAAAAATTCTAATTTGTTGTTCGTTCCGATTAAATCAATTAATCGCTATGGTCAATAATAAATTTTAATTAAAATGTTGTTTAATTAAAATATAATTAATTTCTATTGGATTAAATGGTTTCGACTATCTTATTAGTCGCGATGATTAATCTTTCTATTTTCCTTATTCTAATTCGTTGTTCTTTTTAATCGGATCAATCGATTACGAGGGTTAACGATACAAACATATTTTAAAAAAAAAAAACATTATTAAAAATATCTTAATTCGTTATTAGTAATAATCAAATCAATTGATTAAAATTGGTAACGATACAATTTCAAATCTGTTAACTATGGCGGTCGAATCTATTGATCGTTGCGGTTAATAGTGCAAAATTAAATCAGGGTTGTACGCCCAAACCTCAAAACACTTTTCAAACCTTTCAAAACCTCAATATCAAACTACGGATTTTCATCCTCATTCAAAACTACGATAGGCTACTCAAAGGCCTCCAAAACCATATCAAATCAAATTTCAAACTCAAAGGGCGTACAACCCGTCCCCCGAACTACGTAGACTCTGATCCTCCATAAGGAGGTACGTAGGCACTTGGCAACAAGGCGAGTCCCCTTCCTTCAAATTCTAATCATGTCAATATAATTTAATTTTGTCTGTTACCCTTCTTTATCTTTTGCCACAAACCTTGATCACTATAATGCAAGCCATAGGAAAGGGTTGAGGGTGCCTAACACCTTCCCTCGACCTGAATATAGTATCTTACCCTGATCTCTCAACTGCGCGAGGTTTCCTATTCGCCTTGGTAGAATAGGTGGAGACTCTAAACATAAATTTTTTAGGCAGGTTGCTACAGCTGGCGACTCTGCTGGGGAAACACATTAGGTTAATTATTATGCTCCTAAGGCTTGAGAGGGTTTAGGTTTATGGCTAACGGTTTAGGTTTATGGCGCATCTTTAGGGTTTGGCAAGCTTGCCATTTTTAGGGTTTTGGGGAGGTTCATCTTTACAATAAATATTTTAATTATTTGTTTTGTTTTTTTGTCATTGTTTTTTTATTGAATGTTTTATTTAAAATGTTTGATTATATATTATATGCATTGCTGGTGTTTTTTTTTATGTCGTGTTAAACCCTAAGTGTGGGAGTTAACTTTGAGATCAGGGGGGAATCGAATCGCCTACGAGTCTCATTGATAACTCCACTCGGAGTGGGTTGAGTATTCGGAAATGTCCAAAACGAGGCTTGACTTTGTTGAGGGCAGGACTGGATACTTGGCTGATCTCTCCGAGAACCTACCCCAAAAATTCGAACCTCATGGATAAAATGAGTTGTTCTAAAATCCGAAGAGACAAAAAGTCTCGGAGGCTACGAACGACCTCATGAGACCCGTGTCTAGAATCCCCCACAAAAGGGTAGGCTCCCTAGAGCTGCTACGTCGAACCTATGAACTTATGAACCTAGGGCCTATGTGATTATGTGCTATATGTATATATATGTGTTGATCATTATTTTTTTTTTATTTCCTTTCCATTCATCATACATCATGTGCATTCTTGCATCATATCTTATTCAAAAAAAAAAGAAAGAAAAAAAAGGATATCATGCATATCATGCATGGCATACATATCATTTTCATGGCATTAAGAGAAGATTTATCTTCTATCTCCAGAACAAGGGACCATTGGGAAGGATAACCTAACGTCCTGACCATATTATCAAACAAGATTTCAGCAGAAGAAATCAATGGATCAGCTAGAACAGAATCAAGCCGCTCTGCGTGAGGAGGTGGATCAACTAAAGGTTAGTATGGAAGAAGTTAAAGGGGGTATGGCTCAGATGCTAGGGTTCATGAAGGCCCTCCTGGATAAACAGGAAAAAGCAAAAGAGGTTCAGTCTAGGGATACCCTGGTTCAGGATGAGATCCCCAATGACGAAAACCCGCCGCTAGGATTTGTTTCAGGCTTTGGCCCGGCTAAGGACAGACCTCAGGCCCGCTCTGTTAGGAGAGCTATCCAATTCCAAGAGAAAGGAGAGACCTCCCAAGAAGGATTTGTCCCCACTCCACAAACGAAAGGGACAAACCGCATAGTTCGCATTCCTGCTAGCAATGTCCCTAGGGATGATGATTACCTGGACCTACAATACGGAGTGCAAGAGATGGACAACACAGACCAAGCACCTCAGACGCAACAGTCTAATCCCAACTCTAGGGAATACTCCAAGGACAGTGAACAAATCAAGGCGCTAGAAGAGAGACTAAAAGTGGTAGAAGGATACGATGTCTTCGACGTGGATACCTTCGAAATGAGCTTAGTCTCAGAGTTGACTATCCCGCACAAATTCAAGATTCCCGATTTCGAGAAATACAAAGGGCTCACGTGTCCGAGGAATCACTTGCGCATGTATGTGCGAAAAATGGCTGCTTATGCTCACGATCAAAAGCTGATGATACACTTCTTCCAAGAGAGTTTAAGCGGAGCATCTATTGACTGGTATATGCAACTGGAGAAATCCTATATCAGAAGCTGGAATGATCTGGCTAACACATTCTTGAAGCAGTACAAGTACAACTTGGACATGGCGCCCAATCGGATGCAATTGCAAAACATGTCACAGAAGAAGGATGAATCATTCAAGGAGTATTCCCAAAGGTGGAGGGAAATGGCTTCTCGAATCCAACCTCCCCTAATGGAAAAAGAACTGGTGGACATATTTATGAGCACTTTGCAAGGACCGTACTACGACAAGATGGTCGGAAGCATATCTTCAGGGTTCTCGGACTTGGTAGTCATTGGTGAGAGAATTGAAGATGGAATAAAAAATGGGAAGATACAAGGGGCACCCTCAGGTTCCTATCACACAAAGAAGTCATATGACGGAAAAAAGGAATCCAACACTGTGGGGGCAATCATGGGTAACCAGACCCCAGTATCACATCAAAGGGATAAGCAAAAGCAACAGGGTGGCCAACGCGCCTGGAGGTCCAAGCCAAAATGATCATTCACCCCGTTGTACATGCCACTGTCTCAAGCTTTGCAACGTCTGCTCAGTCAGAACTTGGTAACTCTGCTGCCTCCATACTCAGCTCCAGCTAACCCCGCTCCTGGGTACAAACATCATGCTAGGTGCGCTTATCATTCAGACAGTCCTGGTCATGATACAGAGGATTGTGGGCCGTTAAAGCACAAGATCCAAGATTTGATTGAAGAAGGGATCATTGAGTTCGAAGATCCTCACAAGTCTAATGCCATAGGTGGCTAGAAGGAGGATTTCTTAGACCATTAGTTTTGTTTTCATTCGCAATTTCTTTCCGTTTGTTTAAACATTAGTCTTACGACATATGCTATGTACTTTACAATAATCATTAATGCATTGCTTACGTTTGTCTTGATTTATTCCTAGTGTTCTCACTATATTTAAAACTGTGTTTTTACTTGGTTTTCTTCTTTGTGATATTCAACTCTCGTTAAAACCGTACACCTTTAGAGGGAGAATGACGAAAACGATACCACAATTTCATACACTACGCTTTCGAACAGACCGTGTTGACGATGTATGTAACACCCGTATATTTTAATTTTTAATTTAAACGGAAATTTAATTTATAATTAGGATTATTGGTGGTTTGTGGGATTTAATTGGAAGAAAGATGGTTTATAGTATTGGGCCAAGTGTGGTATTAGTAAAGAGGGGGTGCTATGTTAGTAAAGCCCTTTACTAATTAAAATGTTCTTTTTCATAAAAAATAAGGAAAATTGGGAGAAAGGGAAAAGGAACGTGAAAAGCAGAGCATAGGAGATGAGAGATTGGAAAGCTGGTACGTGAAGAGGAACAATGGAGGGAAAGACCAATCAAGAATCTTTGGCTAAGGTAAGGGGGGACTCTCCGGTTATCATCTATTATCGTATTCTTGGATAATAATATTGATTAGGGATGTTGTTGAGTCAATTGGATTATATGTCGGGTTTAGGGAGGTTATGAATTGATGAAAATTGCATGTATTATTGATTGATTATGTGTTGTTTTGATGTGTGATGATGAATAATGATGCAATTGATGATTAACTGCCTGTATATGATGTTTAGAGTCAGTTTTGGACTCAGATTGGGTGAGATCGCAGGATCTGACGCAGACCTGAGAGTCTGTGAAATCGCCAGTTCGCGCCGCGTCCAAGTGTTGGCGCCGCGAAGGCGTACTTGTTTCTCGCAGCGCGCCGCGTGCATAGGTTGGCGCCGCGAACGTGTTTTCAATGCTTCAGGTCACGCCGCGAACTTTGGTTGCGCCCCGTGCTGTAGCGTTAGTTGTTTTCTTGGAGAAGTTAAAAGATGTGTAACTTTCAAACCGTAAGTCCGTTTTAGACGCCATTTTGGACGTTGTTCCTTAAATTGAATGTTCTACCATATGAAATAAATATAACAACAATAACTTGATTTTATTTTGAAAAGTATCGTTTTCTCCAAATGTGGTTTATTCTTGTTTGCATAATTGAATATGTGTGATGATGGGTGTTGTTATAATGTGATTGCTTCTGCTTGTTATGCAAAATGGATGTTGTTCATGGTAAATATGGTTATCATGTATTTTGATGAATGATGATGTAAATGCTCTGTTGTTGTTGGGTTGATTTGTTGTACTTGGTACACGATTGTGAGGGGTACTATTGTTGTTGCATTATGTGGTGAATGTTTTATCTGTTATGACGTCGTGGTTGTAACTGGTAATTGATATACATATATTGTCGATGTAAAATATGTATTTATTTATGGCTGAGAAATAGCATAACTGTGTGTGGCTATTGATTATCGTGGTGGTTGATGATTATGACATTGGTTGTTTAATGTTGATGATGAGCATGTTATGGTTGATACATGCATTTCATAATCATATTGTGGGCTGTATCCCTTATGGTGGTGGGACAGCGGTAGCTAATTCCCATTGTGTGGAATTAGTGAGAGAAGTAGCCGAATCTTTATGGTGGTGGATCGGTGAGATGGGTTATCCCATGTTTGGTACCACATGCATGTAGTTGCATTGCATTAGGTGTTTAATATATTATAACATGAATGGAAGTTGTCCAATGTTATAATATTGTGTGTTTGGTTAATTGTTGTATTTGTTGTTGTGTGTTGATGAGTACTTCCTGATAATCTGAATATAATGAAATTGGATGGATAATGTGACTATGATGTGTTGTTATTTAAGATGCAATAACATTTGTTAACTGTGATGAGACTCACCCTTACTGTTGACATTTTCAGATTGAGGATAGCTGCTTTTGGTTCGGTGAGGATTAGCTCATGAGCCAGTTCGTTTAGTATAGTGTCGGTGTCATGCTCTGATATTGTAACACTGGGGGAACGCTAGTTTAGAGTTATGATGATACTCTATTTTGTTGTTATTGGAGTAATTTGTGAGATATTGCATAGATGATGTTATGCTTATCCGTATGGTGAATTTCCGCTGTGTTAACATGAGATGTTTGGTGTATTATGATGAATTGTTCCTTAGTGAAAGCATGACAATGAATTTATGATAAATTTGTTTTAATTGAATTGTGGCACCCTTGTTTTCATGTTTTACTCTGAATTATTTTATTAATTTCCGTGGGGTTTAGAAGGGTGTTACAATAGTGGTATCAGAGCAGGTCGGTCCGTCCGGCCAATTGTTGAGTCAGTTGAGTTGCGCGACAGTTGTATATTGTCGGCATTTTATTCCTTGGTACGCGACATGTGAGTGAATCACTGTCGGTACTTGGTTGTTTGTTGTAGTTGTTGGATTGAAACAAGTGGGGGAGAAGCTTCGCTTCTCGGTTATGTTTCAGTTATAAGAAGATTGATTCAGTAGGCTGTTGTTGGCAACAGTGCGAGCGTTGTTGGAGTTTGTTGTTTCCCGAATTGAAGGCGACTTGGAATCAAGACTTGACTAGTAATTGAGTTGGAACATCTTGAAGGAAGATGATTAGGGGTAATTGACAGTTATTGTAAGAGGAGGAAATTAGAAGGTTGTGATGTGTCAGCTCTGCTGGTGTGCTGCGAAGATGTCAGTGGAGTAGCCATACGTCTGGGAAGAGATTCAGCTGCAAGTTGCAAAGAGGATTGTTGTCGTAATGTTCTAGAAATCGCACTTCGGTGATGGGATATGTTACTCAAGTTATAAGAATGTTTGGAAGTGAAGAGATATGATAAGGTGCTGTTTGGAATGTGATCTAGATGAAGAGAATGAGTTCTCGAGTGAGAGTTTCGTAAGAAAAACGCAGGAAAATTGCTGAATAGCTGCGGAACTACGGAAATTCATAACTGGAGTTCTGGACATCCGAATTGAGTTCCGTTTGAAGCGTCGGAAAACTAACGAGATGAACTTTGTTATAAAAATAGTTGCAGCAGCTGTAACATATTTAATTGTGATAGGATGACGTTGGAAAGAGGTGAAGTTACGGTTACTCTTGTTCTTATAACTAGACTTGTTTATCGGTACTGCACGGGATGTCAGTGTCAGTGTTGAATGGATCGAAGGAATAATTAAAAGGTTTGTTGAGGAGTAATTTTAAGAATTTAATTTACCAATTGAGGAGTTTTGGATATATCGTATAGAGTGTCGCTGCATGGTGTCAGTGTTGCATTTTTCGGGCAATGATTGGAAAATTCATATCTTGAGTTCCGAGTGTCGGATTAATGTGCCGTTTGAACCTACAAGGAGGAGGGATTGTGTTCTAATTTATGGAAGAGTTATAAATACAGTAGAGTGACCCTATGAGGAAAGGTTCTGGAGTCGGTTATAGAAGCGTGAAACTTGTTGAATAAGAATGCCTACTACCGCGATTGTTTGAAACGACGTGGAGTAGAACATGTTGTTGATGAATAAGTCGACGAGATGTTCGGTCACAAAGATGATTTGGATACCGATGGATTTTAGTGAATGAGTGAATTAGTAGTAAAGATGGAAAAAACTTTAGAACAGTTGGAGTCGTAATTGTGATGCCAAAGTAGCAACATGTATAAAAGAAGAATTGTAGAGGATTTCTGACACCTATTGATGTGAGGAAGACTTTGTTGAGACTTTGTGTGGAATGATACTTAGACGCGAAGGATGCCATGAGGTTTAGAGTAAAACCACGAGTTATGAATGTTGTGCTAGTGTGTTGCGTAAGAAGTCTTTAAATATGTCGGAAGCCTACATAGAGAATATGTATTGATCTATATGTTGGATTTAGAATCCAGTGGATGTAAGGATGTCGTGTCGAAGAATTAGAACCCTTTTGAATAATTGCCGAGATGATGAATATGTTATTACGGTTGTACGTAGTTAACGAGTATGTATTCGGCGAAATTAAAACGAAGAGTTGATGCTATATGACGTTGTAATAATTTTGTGTTGTTGTTAAGGGGTTATTGTAGATTCTAGATATAATGAGGAATTATACTCTATGAAGGGAGGAATTGATTTAATTCTTAGAAAAGAGCGAAACTCAATTTGAGTTGTTTGTAAGAAATGGCGTATTGAGGCTGATGAACGTGATTATAGTTACTTGTGTGCACTCGTTCCGATGGCCGGAATGTTTAATAGATGTAGTAACTCAGGAATTTGTTTTTGAGTGCGAGTAAGTATTACTGAGTGGTAAATTGGTACCATGAATGATGAAGGATGATTCTTGGACGAATGAGTAAAGAGAGTCGGAATCGGGTAAAACTCAAAAAAAAAATCTAATTGGTACAGATGATTGTGATGAGTAATCAGAGTAGTGCGGAAAAGCGGAATGTAACGTGCTGGATAATTGATGGTGTGACTTGAGGGGAGTCAGATAGTTGGAATGCAATAGTTTAGGAATGTTGTTATTGAGTTTCTTGATGGAAGCGGTTGGTGAAAAATGTAAGTATTACATTATCACTCAGATGGAAAAGTGTGTCTAAGGTTGGTATGTTTGGTAAATGGTATGCATTACTGCAGTGTTGATCAGTGTGATCATACTATAGATTGTGTAATTGTATTGCTCAGCTGTTGAGCGTATTGTATAGGTTGTACCTCAATGTCCTGTTTTGTTAACCTTTTGGAGATATAGCAAGTGGTATACTTTTCGATGGTCAAATGCGACGTAAGAACTGGGATTTGAATGCATGAAACATGTTTCCTGTTGGTTATGTCAGATGGATTTTGAGGATTGACCGATGGTAATGTTAATTGGGAGCTGGAGAGTCAGGTGGAGGGCTCTTATACGAGCTGGTTACTTGAGGTATGTTTTCGAGGACGAAAACTCTTTTAGTGGGGGAGAGTTGTAACACCCGTATATTTTAATTTTTAATTTAAACGGAAATTTAATTTATAATTAGGATTATTGGTGGTTTGTGGGATTTAATTGGAAGAAAGATGGTTTATAGTATTGGGCCAAGTGTGGTATTAGTAAAGAGGGGGTGCTATGTTAGTAAAGCCCTTTACTAATTAAAATGTTCTTTTTCATAAAAAATAAGGAAAATTGGGAGAAAGGGAAAAGGAACGTGAAAAGCAGAGCATAGGAGATGAGAGATTGGAAAGCTGGTACGTGAAGAGGAACAATGGAGGGAAAGACCAATCAAGAATCTTTGGCTAAGGTAAGGGGGGACTCTCCGGTTATCATCTATTATCGTATTCTTGGATAATAATATTGATTAGGGATGTTGTTGAGTCAATTGGATTATATGTCGGGTTTAGGGAGGTTATGAATTGATGAAAATTGCATGTATTATTGATTGATTATGTGTTGTTTTGATGTGTGATGATGAATAATGATGCAATTGATGATTAACTGCCTGTATATGATGTTTAGAGTCAGTTTTGGACTCAGATTGGGTGAGATCGCAGGATCTGACGCAGACCTGAGAGTCTGTGAAATCGCCAGTTCGCGCCGCGTCCAAGTGTTGGCGCCGCGAAGGCGTACTTGTTTCTCGCAGCGCGCCGCGTGCATAGGTTGGCGCCGCGAACGTGTTTTCAATGCTTCAGGTCGCGCCGCGAACTTTGGTTGCGCCGCGTGCTGTAGCGTTAGTTGTTTTCTTGGAGAAGTTAAAAGATGTGTAACTTTCAAACCGTAAGTCCGTTTTAGACGCCGTTTTGGACGTTGTTCCTTAAATTGAATGTTCTACCATATGAAATAAATATAACAACAATAACTTGATTTTATTTTAAAAAGTATCGTTTTCTCCAAATGTGGTTTATTCTTGTTTGCATAATTGAATATGTGCGATGATGGGTGTTGTTATAATGTGATTGCTTCTGCTTGTTATGCAAAATGGATGTTGTTCATTGTAAATACGGTTATCATGTGTTTTGATGAATGTTGATGTAAATGCTCTGTTGTTGTTGGGTTGATTTGTTGTACTTGGTACACGATTGTGAGGGGTACTATTGTTGTTGCATTATGTGGTGAATGTTTTATCTGTTATGACGTCGTGGTTGTAACTGGTAATTGATATACATATATTGTCGATGTAAAATATGTATTTATTTATGGTTGAGAAATAGCATAACTGTGTGTGGCTATTGATTATCGTGGTGGTTGATGATTATGACATTGGTTGTTTAATGTTGATGATGAGCATGTTATGGTTGATACATGCATTTCATAATCATATTGTGGGCTGTATCCCTTATGGTGGTGGGACAGCGGTAGCTAATTCCCATTGTGTGGAATTAGTGAGAGAAGTAGCCGAATCTTTATGGTGGTGGATCGGTGAGATGGGTTATCCCATGTTTGGTACCACATGCATGTAGTTGCATTGCATTAGGTGTTTAATATATTATAACATGAATGGAAGTTGTCCAATGTTATAATATTGTGTGTTTGGTTAATTGTTGTATTTGTTGTTGTGTGTTGATGAGTACTTCCTGATAATCTGAATATAATGAAATTGGATGGATAATGTGACTATGATGTGTTATTATTTAAGATGCAATAACATTTGTTAACTGTGATGAGACTCACCCTTACTGTTGACATTTTCAGATTGAGGATAGCTGCTTTTGGTTCGGTGAGGATTAGCTCATGAGCCAGTTCGTTTAGTATAGTGTCGGTGTCATGCTCTGATATTGTAACACTGGGGGAACGCTAGTTTAGAGTTATGATGATACTCTATTTTGTTGTTATTGGAGTAATTTGTGAGATATTGCATAGATGATGTTATGCTTATCCGTATGGTGAATTTCCGCTGTGTTAACATGAGATGTTTGGTGTATTATGATGAATTGTTCCTTAGTGAAAGCATGACAATGAATTTATGATAAATTTGTTTTAATTGAATTGTGGCACCCTTGTTTTCATGTTTTACTCTGAATTATTTTATTAATTTCCGTGGGGTTTAGAAGGGTGTTACAATGTACAGGCATTGTTTCAATTTCTAAATAACGGAGATATAAGGATGTTAATCCCTCGTCAACCCCTTTGAGCCTAAAGAAGTAGGAGTTTTCCTTCATATAAAATAAAACACTCCATACATAACCTGGGGTAGGGTAGTTGCTCAGTTAACTTAATTATTCCAAGTGTTCCTTTGAACCTAATCACCGATGGTTCCCCGTCATCATTAAGTCCGGCAGTCAATATCCGCAAAGAAAAAAGAGAAAGCAATGCAAAGGCCCGCTGAGTCAAAACCTATTAAGGAGACTTAGGCAAAATTGGGGCATCCCGCTGACTGTAGTTTTAAAACGAACAGTTCAGGCAAAAGTTAGGGATAACAAAGCCGAAATAAGGTTACTATGTGCCCTCGACAAAAGGAAGATATTACAAAAAAGGAGAATGACTGCCTTTGCAGATAAACCTTTGGTTTTTGAACCATCATAAATGTCAACGTCATAATTCCCAAATTCTTTTGGAGACTAAATGCATAGTTAACTGAGCATAGGACTGGAGAACATCACGAAGATGGGGATGGGTACAAATAAACTTTGAGCCTCTATCTTTTGTTTCTTTAAACCGTGAACCAGGCCACGTTACAACCCTTAAAAGTCCTAACTGAAGCATGGTTAGTTCGAAAGCACACTGTTACCAAAAGGTATCCTGACTCCTTAAGGTCTACTATAACTCTTGAGTTGATATCACTTTCTTACAAAAAAAAAACTTCGTTTTACTCAAAAAAAATGTTTTTAAACTTTCAAGACAAACATATGCATTCGCATCTTATGAATTTCATTATAAAGTACACTTGTCTATGTGGATTCAAATTTTTAAACATCAGGGAGAAGCTGCATGGGGCATGGCTAATGGCTAAAAATCCTACTGACTGACGAAGTAGCTTTAAAAGCTTGTCAAAAGAAGAAACATCTCTTATGCATGACTGGGATGGCTAATGTGTACACATGGCATAACTCGTTATTATACCATTTACATGGGGCAAATCTAATCAAGATCCATAGAATCTCTCAAAGACGCTAAATAGCCCATGGGGCAAGCCCATTACCTGGGGGCATGTTGCAAAGGTCACTCAGTATCAGATGGTGTCAATGCCACTCTCACATCCTTTCCAGGAACCTTTATAGGATATTTCTTGATCTGTCCATATAGTCTTCTTTAAGACATGCTCAAATACTTCTTACCCTTTCTAGAAGCCTTTTTCAGGTAGTCTTTTAAAGACCCATCTCCTTACCCTTTCTATTTTTCAAACCCTCTCAGATAGTCTTCTCTAAGGCATATTCCTTTCTAAGAACCTTTTCTAGGTAGTCTTCTATAAGACATCTCTTAACTTTTTCAGTTAGTCTTTTGTAGACATATTCAAACTTCTCGTATGCTTCCAAAAACCTTGTCAAACTTTGTTTAAAGTACAGAGTCTTCTCTAAGACGGTTCACCATTCTTTCTAGAGTGATCTTCTTCAAGATGTTTTTCCTAAGTTTTGTTTAAAACCCCACATTCCTTAAAACAGTATCCATCCTCTATAGGAATATTTTCGACCCTCTGCACAAACACATCCCTTTGAGCTTTGTTTAAAGCGCAGTCTTGTTTAAGACAATTTCCCATTCTTACCAAGGACCTCTTCAGGTAATCTTATAAAAAAAACGTCACCTCATTCTGAGTACTCAGCAAATCACCGTTCGTCGGATGCGACCGAAACGCATGACTCATTCTGAAAAGCATCTGCTCCACATTCAAATCAACACTTAGCATCAAGGAGACCTCGAAATTGGTCTAATCAAAGACGATCATTCCTGATAAAGACTCTTGAATGGGGAAACCACATCCAGAGGGTTTTCCTAAAACAGGGGCATACAATCAAGAATCCTATTGACTAGGGGCATATCTTTCAAGAATTCAAACACTGGGGCAAGGCATATCAGGCAAGACATGGTGAAACTCGAGTTCTCTCTAAAGGTCCCTCCTTCAGATAAAGGGGCACGTCTCCAAATTTCCGATATTCGGGAAGTCACACTAGTATCACACAAGGAGCATTGTTGTGTAATTGATCTTCCCACGCCTGTACTATTTACGTCCCGCAGTGTGGGATCGACATACATGCATAATTCTCATCTATTTTGAGAATCTCATTACATGACACATGCATCATGACATTGCATAAAACTAACGCTGCCTTTTCAGGTCACTTCATAATCAAAAGGATGTTATCATCCAATTACAGTGCAAATACAATCGTATCAACGATTCAATCTTAACGCGCACAGATACAATTCTAATACCTCATTCCAAGTCTTTCTTCAAAGGCAATCCAGAAGCAATCTAAGAATTTCTCACCTCTCCAGGTAGTCTTGTCCAAGACAATTATCCTAACCTTCCCAAGCAGTCTTGTGTAAGACGTATCCTGACCTTTTATAGGTAGTTTTGTTTAAAACGTCCCACGACCTTTATAGGAACCTTTCTAGGTAGTTTTGTTTAAAACGTTTCATGTCCTTTATAGGAACCTCTCTAGGTAGTTTTGTTTAAAACATATCGTTCCCTTTATAGGAATCTTTCTAGGTAGTGTTGTTTAAAACGTATCGTTCCCTTTATAGGAACCTCTCTAGGTAAGTCTTGTTTAAGATATCCCGTATCCTGTCCAAGAGCCTTTCCAAGTGAGTCTTGTGTAAGACGTATCACACCATTCCCAAAAACCTTTCTAGGTTAGTCTTGTTTAAGACGTACCATAACCTGTCTAGGTAGTCCTGTTTAAGACGTTTCATATCTTTTTAGGAGCCTTTCTAGGTGAGTCTTATTTAAGCCATATCATGCCTTTCTAGGTAGCCTTCTTAAAATGTTTATCCAATCTTTTCTAAGACACACTTAGTTCTTTTAAAGAACTCCTCAGCTAGTCTTCTCCAAGACATTCTTCCTAAGCATTGTTCAAAGCCTAAGCTTCTTCGCATCAACCGTTGATATACCCTATTCAGGAACCTCTTCAGGTAGTCTTATGTAAGACGTTACTCCGTATCTCCTCAGATACAATCAAATGATCCAGGTCTGAAAAGCATATGCTTTAGACAAATATCCTGCCAGGCAAATGGGTGGTATCTATAAGCCCATCTCCCACAGAACTCCTTCCCTACGCAAGCAAATTTCAGGGCATTTCAGTGTCCAATCATCTTCTACCTTTAGATCCCGATAGGCAGACATGCCTATCTGATTCTTCAGGTTTAAGAAGATTGAAAAGGGGCAGCTGTCATACCCCAAAATTTGCCTTCCATATTCCATTCACAATGATTCAAAGTTCAAGACTCAAATCCAAAGCTTTGCTCCCTCAATGGTCCAGGTAACCCACAGTCAACTAGTTTGACCTAAAAGTCAACCATAATCAAAGCACAGTCAAAAACTCTCAATTTTGGGTCAATATAAAATGAATAAGAGTATAACCATCATTTGATCAAAGATTGATCATGATTCCATTAATAGAAACTCAGAGATGAACAAATACAAAAAGGTTCAAATTAGGGTTTCATAGGAGAAAGTCAACCCAACTTTGACTGGGCATAACTTTCACATGGAACATCAAAAATTCCCCACTCAAAGCCTATTTTGAAGGAAATTGGATTCCCTACAACTTTGTCTCTCACAAGCCAGGGCTAGAAATGCTTCATTTGAGAGGTATGATGCAAAAGATTACAGGTCATTTTCAAGCATCCTTCAAAAGCAGTTTTTTGGCAAAGAGGATATGATTAAGATAAAAGCTCCAAATGGAAAATATGTTCCAAAGTGGCTTATAGAGGACATCCTGAGGTTTCCAAAAAGTCCTAGAACTCCCTCATAGCTTAAAAATTGAGTGAGATATGATTGATCAAAGTTGGGTCATTTTTGGAGGCAAAATGTGAAATAAGAAGGTTCAAAGTGGAAAATTTTGCAAATGGGCCTATATGTTATGACTCAAACTTGATCCACAAGTTACCCAAACCATATGCCACGAATTTTTACCTTTTATTTAATTTATATATAATTTTATTTCATTTTTAAATGATTTAAAATAATTTAATTAAAGGGAAAGATCAAATATTTTGTTACAAGATGCATATAGATCAAATCCAATCAGCATTAATGTCAAAATATAGTATAATTTTCGTGCATAAATGGTTGGAAAAGATTGGCATGAGATTTGGCAAAAAAAATATAGAAAGTTTCTATTCAAGAATAAGATCAATTTTAACAAACATGGCAAGATTGGATTCAAGGGAGTTTTGGGCTATTCTTTAAACCTAATCCACTCCCTATAAGTAGAGGACCTGGTGCACACGAATAAGGGTTACAAATTATGTCCAGAGAGAGACTTGCAAGAACACAAAAAAGACTCCAAGAACTCAAAATCGTTTTCAAAGAATTCGTGGCTTTCAACAAGAATTGAAGGTTGCAAAAGGTTCACTGGAGGATTCTGAACGTGTCTGGATAATAGCATAGCATCAACACCCCCAGAATTACCTCAATTTTGTCAAAGTAAGTCGCTCCAAACTTGGATTCGATTAGCATATTATAGGCACTCTCATGATGCTTTGATCATATATTCTGGTTTGTCTTGATGCACTGGTTGTTTCTGGATTAATTGTGTGGAGTTTTCGTGCCTTAATCTTGTTCTTCCATTAGAGGCCGAGTCAAGCTCTAGGGTTCATAATTGGGGGTTTTCTGTTAGGGTAAAATTAGACTATAAAAGTTGCATGGTTAGAATCGTATGGTCCAGACGAAAACATTAGGTGGGTCGCGAAAGATTTATGCTCAAGTGTGGGCTATTCGCTATTTTCCATGTATGTTTGCTACGGAAAGAATTGCAGCAGATTCGTAGCAAAATGTTGTAGAAAATTGCAGGTTTTAATGGGGACGATGATAGCGTGTCAGCAGGCCATTGGTCTGTTTGAATTCTGGCGCCTACAATTCAATAGCTGGCAACGACCATATATTTTCTTTGTTACCCATGCTATGAACAACTAACTGAGTTAGTTGAAGTGGTAAGGTGCGCGTGGTGGTCACTCTAGGGTCCAGGGTTCGATCCCTGGCCCTTTACATATTTTTTTCTGAATTTCCAATCTCTGATCATATGCGCCTGTAGCCTTGGGGTGTACCGTATACACTCAAATCTGAACCATTAAATCACCACTAAGCTAGATCCCACGCCCAAGATTTATCCCCTATACCATAGACCCTCAAGTCAACCACACTGAATCCCAACTCTAATAACCTAAATTAATTTTGATTAATTATATGTTTTAATTAATTCTTTTTAATATATTTATTTATATGATAATAATTGTTTTTACAAATGAATTAACATATAATATTTATATTAAAAATTCTAATTTGTTGTTCGTTCCGATTAAATCAATTAATCGCTATGGTCAATAATAAATTTTAATTAAAATGTTGTTTAATTAAAATATAATTAATTTCTATTGGATTAAATGGTTTCGACTATCTTATTAGTCGCGATGATTAATCTTTCTATTTTCCTTATTCTAATTCGTTGTTCTTTTTAATCGGATCAATCGATTACGAGGGTTAACGATACAAACATATTTTTTTAAAAAACACATTATTAAAAATATCTTAATTCGTTATTAGTAATAATCAAATCAATTGATTAAAATTGGTAACGATACAATTTCAAATCTGTTAACTATGGCGATCGAATCTATTGATCGTTGCGGTTAATAATGCAAAATTAAATCAGGGTTGTACGCCCAAACCTCAAAACACTTTTCAAACCTTTCAAAACCTCAATTTCAAACTACGGATTTTCATCCTCATTCAAAACTACGATAGGCTACTCAAAGGCCTCCAAAACCATATCAAATCAAATTTCAAACTCAAAGGGCGTACAACCCGTCCCCCGAACTACGTAGACTCTGATCCTCCATAAGGAGGTACGTAGGCACTTGGCAACAAGGCGAGTCCCCTTCCTTCAAATTTTAATCATGTCAATATAATTTAATTCTGTCTGTTACCCTTCTTTATCTTTTGCCACAAACCTTGATCATTATAATGCAAGCCATAGGAATGGGTTGAGGGTGCCTAACACCTTCCCTCGACCTGAATATAGTATCTTACCCTGATCTCTCAACTGTGCGAGGTTTCCTATTCGCCTTGGTAGAATAGGTGGCGACTCTAAACATAAATTTTTTAGGCAGGTTGCTACACTATCCTAACTCGTAATGTATGCTCTCGCCATCCCATTAGATTTAGAAAAGCTTTTTGAAAATAACATAGTTAATAAAATGCTCGCTTTACGAAGTCGTTACCTACTTAAATCTCCTAGTCTCAAACTCTCGCTCTATTGACTCGGCTCATGCTAGTATTCCCTAACGTACGCTTTCGCCATCCCGTGTCGGGTTTAAAAACACTTTTTGAAAGTAAATAATTTCTAATTAGTTTTAATACGCTTTCGCCATCCTTAAAACTAATGCCTTATGTCTACTATCCAGTTAAAGATCTCAAACTCTCGCTCTATTGATTTTAACCTTTGTCAGCCTTAAAACCTCAAACTCTCGCTCTATTGATTTTAAGATTCTATTAATTAAATTAGACATAAAACCAAAAACAAGTGATAGTTAATAAAACATAATTAAGCCAACTTATTTCGGATCCCACGGTTAACTTAATTTACATACCGATATCTTAATTAATTAGCCAGACATATTGATACGGTTAAACATGCATAAATTTGTTCGGTTTATAATAAAAAGCATATTACAAGGTATACAATATATCATGCAATTAAATAATATAAAGGCAGTAAATAATAAACTTGAATGAAATAAATCTGAAATAAATCTGAATCATGAAGTACTCGAACCTCCGCCACAGGTTGGCTGGATCGTTCTTCAAATATTATTGGGCGTAAATTTAAAGGCAAGGAAAATAAAAACTAAATCTAATGTAAGGTTAGATCTATGAAAGGTTCACAACAATCTCCGGTGTAGAAATTGTTGTGAGAAAAAGAAGCGGTGAAAATAAAATGCAGAAAAGAAATTAATGCTTGGAAAGTAAATTTGGCTGCACTTCGTTAGTAAAAATCCGGATCCTGAAGACTGAAGTATCAGCCTCCTTTTATAGCTGAGGGTCTGCAGATTCGATCCTTGAAAATAGCCACTTTTTGACTTGGAATTCGGAGACGCGCGTCTCCACATTTTTAGGAGACTTTGGCAACAGACTTGAGACGTGCATCTCAAGTGGAGAACTTTTAGGGACGGTTGGAAAGAGATGTCTTCTCTTCATGACGTGGCATGGACGTGGAAAGTAGAGTGGGAGACGGACGTCTCCACTCTTTACTTGGTCTTCTTCAATGTGGGCCACGCGCTGAAGTGGTCATGTCCAGCTCCTTTGTGGGCTGGGCTTGTATCTTTTCACAATTGGGTCTTCTTTGCACCCCTTTATTTGTTTGGCACCACTCTTTTATAAATATGGATGCTTTTTGCTCTATTTCTTCTCCTTTTCACGAATAGCCTCAATACGAACGCAATACCTGAAACATCGTAAATACCCGCACAATATCATAATAAAACAATATAATTAAATGAAAATGCTAATAATATCTATGGATTTTAAGCCAAATATATGATATAAATTCGTGTTATCAGGCACCAAATTTAAAACCCAGAAAAATACATTTGCGAGCTCTTGGGTCAAGTTTTGTACGATTTTGAGCCAAAGTGGAAACATAGCATAAAGAACCAAAAACTTTTAATTGCATGAAAGTGGGATACTAATCATAAAGCATTTCAAAAGAAGATTTATGTTTCAAAACAGGGCTAGGCAATCAATTTTTTAGATAAATGGCATGGAGAACATCATAGGACCAAAAACATTTTGGGAAGTGAGCATGGAAAAGAAGATTTCTAGTCACATTAAGAATGTGGCCATGTTTTCCCTCAACAACGAAATTTTGTAGGGGAGTAGCAACACATGAAGTTTGATGAATTATGCCAAAGTTTTGATAGAAATCTGTACAAAGAAATTTAGATCCATTGTCCTATCGAGAAGGATTCTTCAATGTTCAAAGGCTACAACTTCCTCCAATTCGAATGGTTTTTTATGGAAGCATCTTTGGAAGGCTCCTTTGCACGAGAGAACAAAAAATTTCATCTGGAGGCTTCTTAACAACATCCTTCCGACTAACTCTAACTTGGAGAAAAAATGTATTAAACTTTACGTCTCCTGTCCATTTTGTCACATGTTCCCTGAAACTATCAACCATGTTTTTCTACATTGTGACTTCTCAAAGAGGGTTTTCTTCTTTTCCCCTTTTGTCATGCGATTTCTTCTATCAGGTGACGTGTACAAATAGTTGTGTGATGTCTTCAAAAAGAAAGATTGGCATTTGGCCCGGGTGGTTTGTACTGGGCTCTGAAATCTCTAGAATGCTAGAAACGCAATCTTTTTGAAAAAGGAAATTCCCAACCCGCAAGTGCTAGCTCAGAATATTGGTGATGTTTTTATGGAGCTCAATGAATCCAGGAAGTTTGCGAAGCTTCAGGCCAAAGTTAACCATCTATATTTTAAGCGTAAAAGCCATTGGACCGTCCAAGCCATTGAACGTGTAAAATGGATTAACAAACATAAAAATTCAAAAAATTTAACAATCGAACTCTCGGAGGTCCACTATCACCTTCCCATATCACAATTTACGAGTGTCACACTAGAAATTGTCCTTTACAAATCACTATTTCCAATCCTAGAGGAATACCGACTCAAATTTTCAACATCGGATTGTCCAGAACATGTGAACCAGACTAACAAACATATAAATTCAAAAATATCAGCAATCGAACTTCTGGAGGTCCACCATCACCTTCCAAGATCACAATTCAAAAAGTGTCATACTAGAAAGGGTCTTTCTCAACTGACTTTTACCAATCCTGGGCGAACACCGACTCGATTTTTCGACATCGAATTGTCAAAAACGTGTAAAATGAACTAACAAACATAGAAATTCAAAATTTTCAACAATCAAGCTCTCGGTGGTCCATCATCACCTTCCCATATCACAATTCACAAGTGTCACACTAGAAATGGTCCTTCTCAACTGGCTCTTTCCAATATTGGACGAACATTGACTCAAATTTTTAGCATTTTATTGTCCACAAAGTGTAAAACAGAATAACAAACATCGAAATTCAAAAATATCAACAATCGGGTTCTCAGAGGTCCACCATCGCCTTTCAAGATCATAATTCACAAATGTCACCTTAGAAATCTTCCTTGTCAATAGACTCTTCCAACCCTAGATCATGACGAGAAATACAATGAGGACACTTTTAAAATAATACATCTTTTTGTTAAATTATATTAACATAATAATTAAAATAGATTTATCAATCTATATAAATAAATAGATTGATACTTTTTTTCAATTTTTTTTAAATAATTAAAATAATATTAAAATAAAACAGAACATATAATTTTGATAATAGGTGATAACAATAATTTATTTTATAAAATATTGTAAATCTATTATGGTATTTTAGAAATATATAAATTCAAAAATAATTTATTTTATAAAAGATTATAAATATATTATGATATAGATCAATTTACAATATTCAGTTGATTATGTATGTTAATTTAGTGTTAAATGTAGACTTTTGGAATTTCAAAACACACTGTTAATATTTTATCTTGAACAATTTTGAAATAGTCATTAGTTTTACTATTATTAATAATAACATTTACTTTATTTATTTATGGTTTAGAAAAGTAGAGTTTCATATTAAAGCTCAAACTAATTTGATTAAATATTTCAATAAATATAGTTATGAAATCAATTTATCATCTTTAAATAATTAAAAATATGGGTCAATTCAAGTCTCAAATTTAGTTTCAATTAAATTAAATTTTTAGCCAAAAATAAATAATAAATCTAAAGATAATATTATTTTAAAATAAAATAGTTTAATAATATTAGTTTTTCAAATTATAAAAAATATATTAATACTTTATTTTAACATATTTTATATAGATCTACAAATATCAAAAATAATACCTTTATAAATTTATTACAAAAGAAAAAAAAAACGCTGGCATTTATATATTAATTTGAAAGCTTGAAGTAGTGCAACATATACTACAATTTACATACATAAGTTTCCAACTGAAAGAGTGAATAAGTTGAACTTGAATAGGATCTAAATGGGGGAAGAGTGAACACTCAATTGAATTGAAAATGATAACTTACATTTAATGTATTTGGGGTAAATTTATAATTATAATAATAACATTCTATTAATAATAATATAATTAAGTGGGCACATGAACCATTCAAAATTTGACAACTAAGTTAGATAGAGTTATCTAACTTTTTTATTTTAGATGGGTAAATAAGGATTTACAATTTAAGAACCCATACACATATTTTCTGTTTGCACTCAATACTTTTAAACAATCATGAGTAGTTTCACATGGATCTGGAATAAAAAAAATACAATAAAAAGTGTTAATAAAACATATAATGAAAGATTATGAAAGAAACTACAATATAAAAAAGAAAATATTTGAGAAAATTGATTTACACATAGCCTTCACTGAAAGAAGGAATAGGGACAAAAACAAAACTATAGCATAAACCAATTTAAGAGTTTTAACCATATTTTTTATCTTTTATTTTACAAGTGATTGAGATTTGGTCGATGCGTGTAAGTTTAATTATGCTAAACATAATTAATATTTATAGCAGTAAAATATATAATATATTTTAATTGCTTCTTTTACACTCTTAATAAATGTCTTTTCTGCACATTTAGAAAACGGGTAACAAAAAATGACTTTATAATTTTTAGATCTATTTTTTTTTTTTAAACTTTTCATCCTTTGGTGATAGAAAGGAAACAACACTGTCATGTATAAGTTAAATATACGTATATTTTTTTAAAAATAATTTTTATATTGTTATATAATTTTGTGTAAAAAAAATTTATAAAGAAACTTTTAATAAAAATTTTAAATGAAAATTTGATTTGAATCACTGTTTTAAAAATCAGACCAGATATTAAACCGATTAGGGTACTGAGTCATGGGTTCATTGGTCGAACTACTGGGTCATTGGTTGAATTGCACGACTAAACCAGATTAAACCGGATAACTCGGTTGAATAGACCGGTCGTTATAACAAAACTATATAGGTATAAAACATGTCGAACAGGATGATTCAGTCTACAATATATGATCAGCACTTAAGTTTTTTAAAAATATCATATCATAAATAAATTCACAAGTTCATAATTAAAATTCAAATTTTAAACATAGGTATCACACATAACAAAATAGTACAAATTACAACGTATATTTGCAAACAAAATTTAATCGCAACATAATCTAATTGAATAAATTATAATAAATTACTTCATTGTCTACTAAATTTAATTTTAAGGAAGAAAAAAATGTTTCAATGTTGGTATCTCCATCTTGAATATCAAAATCATCTGCAATAAATCAAACGTATCCGAAACATTTTTATTTTTATTTTTTATTTTTGTCTTTTATTTTTAATTTTAATTTTTCATTAAAATAATCAAAATGATGTTGTTTTAAGTTTTTAAAATAAAAAATTTAAAAAATGCATTTAAGCCATCGGTTCTAGAAAACTGCCGGTTTTTCCGATTTCATCGGTTTTGAGCGGTTCACACCGATTCAATGACATATCGGATTAAGCGATCGAACCAGATCAATTACTTAATCGGTTTCCGGTTCAACCAGTCCGACCGGCCGGTCTGATCCGGTTTTTAAAACATTGATTTGAATAGTTATTTTTAAAATGTTATTTTAAGTATTTTATCTTTCTATTAAATTTTTTGTTTGGATATCAAAATTTCAAAAAATCACTTAATTTTGAAGATATTTTAAATAAATTTTTATAAGAAAATAATTTTTAAAATACCATTTTTTTAAAAAACTGCGGCTTTGACTATGGTTTAGTCTTCAATAATGTTTGTTTATCTTATATGATGTTAAAAATAGTGTTTCAATTTAGAAACACAAATATTAAAAAACTTATAATATTTTAAAAAACAGTTTTATAAAATCTATTTTTAAAAATACAAAAAAAAAATAGTTTTTAAAGCTGAAACAAACTGTTAGTATTATCTTGTGATTTTGTTTATATTATTTGATTCTACATTCCTAATCTGAATCCTAAAAAAAAAAGTATAATGAATTTAAAAATATAATGTAGTTTGATAACTAACAAAATTAATTTTTGATAATTTCTATTATGAAATTAAATTTGGAGATGAAAATGCATATATTAATTATGTTTAAAAAGATAGATAAGTTGTACTCCACCTATTAAATATGATAACTACTCTATGACAACAATTATGGTCTAAGAGAATCTGATAATGGAGGATTTACCAGCAAATATTTAGATTTTTATCACTTACTTATTTAGTATGTAGAGGTATGCTACTCTTACACTGCATTTCTCAAACACCGTAGCTACACCGAAGATAACAAAACAAACAAATTGTTGCTTGCAGAAAAACCAAGACAAAATAATTTAATAAAAAAAATAAAATTAGCATATTTATGTATACAAATACGGTGTATATGTCATAACTGGTGTACATATAGCTTTTCTCATCTAATGTAATATCTCAGTGTGTATGCTTATGTAAGAAAAAGGTATAGTTTATAGTTTTCATCCTTAAATTTACCAATCGCTCGACCTATACTTATGTTTCTAATAAACAATGCAAAATATATCATATATTATGAGTGAAAAATAAACTTCATTCCTAAAGAGTGTTGCATGTCACATGTCTTGACATGTTAATGAATAATAGGTTTGTACTACTGCTTAAAGGATAAAGTAGTCTATTATTTAGGGGGAGCATGATAGTCAGTCATCCTTGGTGTTGTGTGCAGGATGTCGTATCAGATGTTCTAACATCCTACATGTTGAGGTTTATGAAGAGCCTTGACTATTGTGCTCTGAGTTATGTGTGCTTCTTCTGTTGCATGTTTTTCTGATGTGTGAACTGAGATAGTTCAAGGTTGGTTTTCTTGTGCTTTGGATTTTCTCTCTAAGGGGGAGAATTGATTCTGTTTGATTGGGGGGTAATGGACCTGTCTAATTGTACAAGCTATTGAGCTACATTAATGTTATGTCAGACCATATGTCTTGACATTTGTCTTCTAGAAGATGATGATTTGTAACTGCATGTAATCTCATATATATTCTAATGATTGCAGAATTTACAAAATTTACATGTTTCCATGTAGTATGTGTTTTTGTTTGTGGTTTTATTCCTCTCTCCAAGTTTATTGTGCAAAATGTTGTTTTAGCCAAAATTTCCCAAAGGCGAATATTGTTAGATTCATGGTTTTAGGATTGACAACAATTTTTCTAAAACATGGTTAATAATAGATGTTGAGCAAGATGTCATAACATCTTGATCAAATTGATACAACAGAGTGTGAAGGTTACATTAAAGACAAATATTCTAATAGATGTTGTAACATGTTGAACCTCAACATCAGTACAAGCTTGTGAGAATTAGATCAAATTCTAGTTGGTCGAAGAGTAGCTTCTTTAGTTTTACAGGATATGCATGCCGCCGAAATATGTTCGCATACGGGTGTCGAAGACCAACATATTGTACTCGAAGTGTGTTCTAGTATGTGGGTGTCAAAATGCTAGGGTTGTTAGTATTTTGAATTGGGCATCTTTGTTATGTCTATTATTTAAGTTAGCTCGTAATGGGTATTTATGAAAAACCCATTAGTTTAGTATGTTAGATTTATTATAAATAGCATATTAGTATCTCATCATTGCATATGACAAATCCTAATTTAGGGTGAAAGAGTTATTTGTTATTCTTGTAACACATATAATCTTGAAAGAAGAGAATTAAAGAATAACAGTTATAATCAATCATTGTTGTTGTTCTTCTTGCTTCCATTGTTTTTCTATTATACTTTGTTCTTCGTATCGTTTTCACAACAAATTGGTGGGGTGAGCATGGAAAAGATGACTTCAACAAAGTATGAGATTGAAAAGTTCACCGAAGTGAACAATTTCGGTCCGTGGCGCTTGAAGATGAAAGCCCTATTAGTTTAGTAAGGTTGTTTGGAAGCGTTGAAGGGAGCGGGAGCTATGGATGTTGTGTTAACGGATAACAGAAAAGACGACCATGATTGAGAAAGCCCACAGCACAATCTTGTTAAGCTTTGGTGATAAATTCCTTCGACATGTATCAAAGAAGACGGTGACATCGGGGTTATGGGTGAAACTTGAAAGTTTGTACATGACCAAATCGCTGGTAAATCGACTCTACCTAAAGCAAGCTTTGTATTCACTCAAGATGATTAAAGATAAAGTGTTGGCTGTGTTAGAACAAGATTTGTTCTGATCAATATTCTTAGTTTTGATGATAACAGGGATATGAATTTTGTGTGAGATAATGTGGTACTCTAATACACTGCAATTTCCCTTTTAGGAAATATATAAAGAGTATGCACAAATTAGCGCTCAGAAGCTTTGACTCAGAAGGTTCAGCATGCAACATCAGAACATGGTCTGGCAAGACATCAGAAGATGGTCAAGGTAGAATCAGAACATGGGTCTATGGAAGCATCAGAAGAACTTGAGTTCAGAAGCAGAAGCACTGAAGTCCTCATGGTATCACGCTCAGAAGCACTTCAAGGTCAGAAGACAAGAAGATGCTCTGCACCAAGCTGTTTGACTCTGATGATTTTCAAACGTTGTAAACACAAATATCAGATCAGAAGCAAGTACAAGATGGCAGGCTACGCTAACTGACAAAAGGAACGTTAGAAGCTATTAGCTTTTCAGAAGCAATTGTAATACTCTTATTTGATTACATTAATTTGTAAGTAACTAGAGTGATCAAGTGTTGATCAGGATACTCTAGGAAGTCTTAACTTGTGTCTAAGAAGTTGTAATTAGAGTGATCACGTGGTGGTCAGGATACTCTAAGAAAGTCTTAGCTTGTGTCTAAGCATTTGTTCCTAGAGTGATCAGGTTGTGATCAGGATACTCTAGAAGACTTAGTCGTGGGCTAAGTGGACAACCATTGTAATCTGTTGAGATTAGTGGATTAAATCCTCAGGTGAGGTAAATCACTCCGTGGGGGTGGACTGGAGTAGTTTAGTTAACAACGAACCAGGATAAAAATAACTGTGCAAATTGTTTTTATCGTTCAAGTTTTTTTTACTACACTTATTCAAACCCCCCTTTCTAAGTGTTTTTCTATCCTTCAATTGGCATCAGAGCGCCGGTTCTATGGTGCAAGCACTTAACCATTTTTAGAAAAGATTCAGGAAGAGAAAAACGCTTCAGTAGAAGATGGCTGGTGAAATTCCAACAAATCCATCTGCATCTACATCTGGCTCTGCTGAGCAATATAATGGTAACTGTCGCGGGTCAAAAAATCATCGCCACGAAATTGTATCGAACAGAGTCGCCACCAAATTTATTTATTCCAATGGGAAAAGGAAAATATTGATAAAACCCATAAATGAAATGAAATGGACAAAGATAGTCTTCGCAACCAACTTTGGGTTCGGGAGTCGGTTAAGCAAGGGGAAGGTATTAGCACCCCTCACCTCCATCGTACTCGATGGGACCCATTTAGTTATTCTTATGACTAATTATTAGCTTATTATTTACTTGCGTTCTAATTATTATGAGATAGAAACAAAATTAAAGTTTTTTATTATCGTGCTCGCCAAGACATTTGTATCTTGTGCCTACGTATTCCCTCGTGCAATGGGAAAGTCAGAGCGATCGTAGTTCGAGGCTACGAAATTATATTTTTTATTTAGTGTGCTCGCCAAGACATTTGAGTCTTGTGCCTACATATCTTCAATGGAAGAATCAGAGCGAATGTAGTTCGGAGAACTACGAATTTGTTGATAGATTTTGCGGGTCTAATCGCACTTGGGCGGAAAGACGAGTTTTTTGAATGTGGTTCGCACTTGGGCAAAGAAAAGATGAGTTTGAATTGAAAGTGTTTTATAAAAAAGATGGGACGGATCAAGCATTTAAACAAAGGCTTAACGGCCATCGCCTAAATGCTTGAAAGAGCAACTTGTACAAGTACGTACAAACCCCTCTTGGATAGTGAAAGAGATTGAAATGACTCGAGTTTTGAGAAGTCCTTAATGAGATATAAACATTCAAACAAAGGCTTAACGGCCATCGCCTAAATGCTTTTAGAACAACTTATACAAGTACGTACAAACCCTTCTAATTTCATCCATTGTGGACTCAACTCAATTCGATTGAAAAAAACATTTTGATTGGAAAAAGGAACTTGGTATTGACCAAGATTTGTTATGAAAGAGATTCACACTTGGGCGAATGAAAGGAACGATTCGATGAGTTGAAATTGTTTTTTTTAGAGTTTTAGTAAAAGAAAGAGGCAAATCGAGTTTGAATGAGTCCTTAATGGAATCTAAGCATTCAAACAAAGGCTTAACGGCCATCGCCCAAATGCTTTAGAACAACTTGTACAAGTACGTACAAACCCTTCTTCATTATCCATTATAGACTAAAGTAAATTGATTAAAAGAAAGTGTTTTGTAAAAAAAAGGTGAACTAAATCAAGTTTTAAGAAGTCTTTAATGGAGTTTAAACATCCAAACAATGGCTTAACGGCCATCGCCTAAATGCTTAAAGAACAACTTGTACAAGTACGTACAAACCCTTCTTTCCATTAAAGATAAAATAGTTTGATTAAAAGAAAGTGTTTTTTTTTGTAAAAAAAAAAAAAAAAAAGGGTGAATTAAATCGAGTTTCATGGAGCCTTTAATGGAATCCAAGTATTCGAATAAAAGCTTAACGGCCATCACCCAAATACTTTTAGGACAACTCGTACAAGTACGTACGAACCCTCCTTGATTCATCCATTAAGTCTCAAAATTTGATTCGATTATTAAAACAATTTTAATGTTTTTTATTGTGACAAAAGAAAGTTTAAAAAAAAGTTACTTGGTGTTGACCAAAATTTATTATGAAATTATTTGAAGCGAACTCGATGTTGAATCGAGAAGTTTATTTGAATGAAATTGTTTGTAAAAAATGGATTGATTTTATTATGATACTATCTTAATTAATTAATAAAAATGTATTTAATTTATTAATTAAATTAATTAAAAAATTAACTAAACATCATTAATTAATTAACAATATAGTCAAAGTTCAATTAGAATGATTAACTAATAAAAACACTTGATTAACTAATTAAAAGAAAAAAAGTATGCATGTTTTTGTCGTAGAAAAAGAAATTAATGGGCTAAATGATGGTGCGAAACCCAGATGGGGGTAAGGCCCGTGAAAGAAAATGGAATACATCATGCCAAAAAAAAGTGATTCTGGGCCGGATTAGAGTGTTTTTCGGATTGGACTACATGGGTTAAAGCCCAAAACGAAAATGCTAATGAGAAAAAAAAAACCTAGAACTAATAACAGCCGTTTGCCTTCGTTTTGCAACTTCAACCAATGATTATCCTTTTTAATTTTGATAAAAAGTTAATAAAACAAAATAAAAAGCTAACATCTTCTCTCATCTTGTTCACTCTGTTCTCTCGTTTGCTGTTACGGTGAACAACAACAAAACCAACATCTCTCAATCGCTGCAAACTCTCGGCTTCTCACAATCTCTCTCGGTTTCTCGCGATTTCACTCTCGTTCCTTGTCTCTCACGATGAACAACAAACAGAGACAACTCTCGCCTCTCTCGCGCTCACAGTTTCTCTCGCGATTCTCTCCTCTCAGTTTCTCGGCTCTCTCGATTCAAGCATAGCATACAAATCAAGTCAAGAAATTTATAACCCTAGGCCCCAAATCAATCCCAATACCCCAGAGTTCATTATGATTTCCCAATTACATGGTATAACGAATTAAAGACAGAAAAGCTAAAGCACAAATCGAATGAAGAAATAAAAACCTAAGTATGCCTTTGGTCTTCTCTGCTTCTAACTTCGTCTCTTCATTTGCTTCTGATTTCGTCTTTTCCGCTTATGTGTTGTGTTGTTCGGTTTTTTGAAGGTAAGTTGGGTTATTGCAAGAATGAGTGAGGGTGAGACTGAAGGTTATGTGTGAGGTTGTTTGAGAAGAAATTTGCAAAAGTTTCTCTTCTGTTAGGGTTTTTGTGGCCGCCGCTCTAGGGTTTTTTCTCCTCCCTTTCTTGCTGTTGATCTTCTGTTTTTATAGGTGGGATGAGGTAGTTTTGGGGGGAAAATTGAGATAGGTTTTGAACTTGTTTGGTATTCTGCTTTGGTACCTTTCTTGTGCAGGTTTTTGTTGTGCTTATTTGATGCAATTTTTGGCTTGTTGCTGCAGGTTGGAGCAGCAGTAGCAGGTTGGTGGTTATTGGAGCAGGGTCTTTGGACTGGTGTGGCAAGTGGGGCATAACATGAAGATGATGGTGAAACGAGCGTGCAACTTTGATACTTGCTTATTTATTTTTGTATTGATGATTTGAAATGTAATCAAAACAATATGTATACTTATGTTTTTATACAAATTATAAATTCTGACTTTAAACTATATAAAGTGAAACAAAAATATTTACTAAATGCAATTAATTATAATGAGAAAATGGTTCTGAATTATATACATCTTCTATTGCAACTATTTTTTGTATTTAATCATGTATAGTGTACTTAGATAAAAAAGCATGAATTACAACAAACTTTAATCTATAATTAGTTTTAGTTGTTAAAGAAAAAATATATATTAATTCCAATAACAACAAACTTAACAATTCAAATGATGCATGAAAAGCAAACATAAAAATGCAAAGATACTTTGATTATGCATATGAGAACGAATTAGATGAAAAAAATTAGGTCAAAATTTAGGGTGCGACAGTAACAATGGTTATACTAGACCACCAGTATTTGATGGTGAAAACTTTGAATACTGGAAAGATAAACTGGTAAGTTACTTTCTTGGTCTAGATGGTGAACTATGGGATCTTCTGATGGATGGTTACAAACATCCAGTAAAAGCTAGTGGCGTAAGGCTTACAAGGCAAGAAATAGATGATGATCAGAAGAAGCTTTTCAGAAATCATCATAAATGTAGGACTGTTTTGCTGAATTCTATCTCTCATGCTGAGTATGAGAAGATATCTAACAGGGAAACTGCCTATGATATATACGAGTCATTGAAAATGACCCATGAGGGAAATGCTCAAGTCAAAGAGACTAAAGCTCTTGCTCTAATCAAGAAATATGAAGCCTTCAAGATGGAGGATGATGAAGATATTGAGAAGATGTTATCAAGATTTCAAACTCTAACTGCTGGATTGAGAGTTCTGGATAAAGGCTACACCAAGGCTGATCATGTAAAGAAGATCATCAGAAGCTTACCTAGAAGATGGGGTCCAATGGTGACTGCATTCAAGATTGCAAAGAATCTGAATGAAGTTTCTTTGGAAGAGCTTATCAGTGCCTTGAGAAGCCATGAAATAGAGCTGGACGCAAACGAGCCTCAAAAGAAAGGTAAGTCTATTGCATTAAAATCTAATGTTAAAAAATGCACTAACGCTTTTCAGGCTAGAGAAGAAGATCCTGAAGAATCAGAATCTGAAGAAGAAGATGAACTGTCCATGATCTCCAGAAGGGTAAACCAACTCTGGAAGAGCAAGCAAAGGAAGTTCAGAGGCTTCAGAAGTTCAAAGAAATTTGAACGAGGAGAATCTTCTGGTGACAGAAGATCTGACAAGAAGAAGGTTGTCTGCTATGAGTGAAATGAGCCTGGACATTACAAGAACGAGTGTCCAAAACTTCAGAAGGAGAATCCCAAGAAGAAGTTTCATAAGAAGAAAGGTCTTATGGCAACATGGGATGATTCTGAATCAGAATCAGAATCAGACTCTGAAGGAGAACAAGCCAACTTTGCGCTGATGGCTACAGAAGATGGTGGATCAGAATCTACATCATAATCAGATTCTGAAGAGGTATTTTCTGAACTATCTAGAGAAGAGTTAGTTTCCAGTCTAACAGAACTTCTGGAACTCAAGGCTCATCTTAGTATCAAATACAAAAAGCTGAAGAAGCAGTTTGAATTTGAAACTAAGAAGCTGGAATTGGAAAATTCTGAACTGAAGGAAAAAGTTTTAAATCTATCCAAAGATTGTGGATCTCCTTCTGAAACAGAAAAATCCATTCCTAGCATGAATCATATTCTGAAAGAATATGACTCGAGCTTCAGAAAGTTCTTATCTAGAAGTATTGGCAGAAGTCATCTTGCTTCTATGATATATGGTGTTTCTGGAAACAGAAGGTTTGGTTTTGGCTATGAGGGCGATACCTCACATAAATTCGAACCTGTTGATGATCTGAAGATCACATACAAGCCATTGTATGATCAGTTCAAATATGGCCTTGCACATGATATTAGGCTCACTTCACATGCACAGAAGTTTAACACTGTTCACACCAAGAAGCATGTGACACATCCTAAGAAATATCATGCTGACAAACCTAAAGAATATCATGTTGTTCCTCCTGTTAAATATTTTGCTAAACCCAAGTTCAATCAGAACTTGAGGAGAACTAACAAGAAAGGACCCAAGAAATTATGGGTACCTAAGGAGAAGATAATTTCTGTTGCAGATATCCTTGGCGGCAAAGAGGACAAAAAGCAAAATGTCATGGTACCTGGACTCTGGGTGCTCGCGACACATGACATGAAGAAGGTCTACATTCCAAGACCTGGTGCTTAAACCAGGTGGAGAAGTCAAGTTTGGAGGAGATCAGAAGGGCAAAATCATTGGCTCTGGAACCATAAGTCTTGGTAACTCTCCTTCCATAACTAATGTACTTCTTGTAGAAGGATTAACGCATAACTTATTGTCCATAAGTCAATTAAGTGACAGTGGTTATGATATGATCTTCAATCAAAAGTCTTGCAAGGCTGTAAGTCAGAAGGATGGCTCAATCCTATTTACAGGCAAGAGAAAGAACAACATTTATAAGATTGATCTTTCAGATCTTGAGAAGCAGAAGGTGACTTGTCTTATGTCAGTTTCTGAAGAGCAATGAGTCTGGCACAGAAGATTAGGACATGCTAGTTTGAGAAAGATTTCTCAGATTAACAAACTAAATCTGGTCAGAGGACTCCCTAATCTGAAATACAAATCAGATGCTCTTTGTGAAGCATGTCAGAAGGGCAAGTTCTCCAAACCTGCATTCAAGTCTAAGAATGTTGTCTCTTCCTCAAGGCCGTTAGAACTCTTGCACATTGATCTGTTTTGCCCAGTCAAAACAGCATCTGTCAGAGGGAAGAAATATGGATTAGTCATCGTAGATGATTATAGCCGCTGGACATGGGTAAAGTTCTTGAAACACAAGGATGAGTCTCATTCAGTGTTCTTTGAATTCTGCACTCAGATCTAATCTGAGAAGGAGTGCAAGATCATAAAGGTCAGAAGTGATCATGGTGGCGAGTTTGAGAACAGATTCTTTGAGGAGTTCTTCAAAGAAAATGGTATTGCCCATGATTTCTCTTGCCCTAGAACTCCACAGCAAAATGGAGTTGTAGAGCGAAAGAATAGGACTCTGCAAGAAATGGCCAGAACCATGATCAATGAAACCAATATGGCTAAGCATTTCTGGGCAGAAGCAATAAACACTGCATGCTATATTCAGAATAGAATCTCTATAAGACCTATTCTAAATAAGACTCCTTATGAATTGTGGAAGAACAGAAAGCCCAACATTTCATATTTTCATCCTTTTGGATGTGTGTGTTTTATTCTGAATACTAAAGATTATCTTGGTAAGTTTGATTCTAAAGCACAAAAGTGTTTCCTTCTTGGATATTCTGAACGCTCTAAAGGCTACAGAGTATACAATACTAAAACATTGATTATAGAAGAATCAATCAATATCAGGTTTGATGATAAGCTTGGTCTTGAAAAACCAAAGCAGTTTGAGAATTTTGCAGATATAGATATTGATATATCAGAAGCTGTAGAACCAAGAAGCAAAGCTGCAGAAGCTGGAAGTCTCAGAAGCAATGGATCAGAAGATCAAGTTGCTGCATCTTTATAGAATCTCAGGATTTCTGAAGAACCAACAGTCATAAGATCACCTAGACTTGCTTCAGCTCATTCAGAAGATGTGATCCTTGGAAAGAAAGATGATCCCATCAGCACAAGGGCATTCCTTAAGAACAATGCAGAATGTCAATTAGGTCTTGTTTCTTTGATAGAGCCAACTTCTGTTGATCAAGCTCTAGAAGATCCAGACTAGATAATTGCCATGCAAGAAGAACTCAATCAGTTTACAAGGAATGATGTATGGGACTTGGTTCCTAGACCAAAAGGATTCAACATCATCGGCACTAAGTGGGTGTTCAGAAACAAGCTAAGTGAGAAGGGAGAAGTGGTAAGAAACAAAGCCAGACTGGTTGCTCAGGGGTATAGTCAGCAAGAAGGGATTGACTACACAGAACCCTTTGCACCAGTGGCCAGGTTAGAATCTAATCGTCTATATTTATTTTGCCACTCAACACAACATCACTCTTTATCAGATGGATGTCAAGAGTGCCTTCTTAAATGGTTATATAGATGAAGAAGTTTATGTCCATCAACCTCCTGGTTTTGAAGACTCCAAGTCTCCAAATCATGTTTTTAAATTAAAGAAATCATTATACGGATTGAAGCAAGCTCCTAGAGCTTGGTATGAACGTTTAAGTTCTTTCCTTCTGGAAAATGGTTTCACTAGAGGAAAAGTGGACACTACTCTCTTTTGTAAAACCTTTAAAAAGGATATTTTAATTTGTCAAATATATGTTGATGATATCATCTTTGGAACATCTAATGCTACACTTGGAAAGGAGTTTGTTGAGTCTATGCAGGCTGAATTTGAAATGAGCATGATGGGAGAACTCAAGTATTTCCTTGGGATTAAAATCAACCAAACTTCTAATGGAACCTATGTTCATCAAATGAAGTATGTGAAAGAACTTCTGAAGAAGTTTAATCTTTCTGAAAGCAAAGAAGCCAAAACTCCTATGCATCCAACATGTGTCCTAGGTAAGGATGAGGTAAGTAAGAAGGTAGATCAGAAGTTGTACAGAGGTATGATTGGATCTCTTCTATACCTAACTGCTTCTAGACCTGACATTCTCTTCAGTGTTTGTTTGTGTGCTAGATTCCAATCATATCTGAGAGAATCTCATTTAACTACGGTTAAGAGAATTATGAGGTATCTGAAAGGTACTAATAATGTTGGTTTAGTTTACAGAAGATCCAAAGAATACAACTTAGTAGGATTCTGTGATGCTGACTATGCTGGAGATAGAATTGAAAGGAAAAGCACTTATGGAAGTTGTCAATTTCTTGGAAGTCATCTGATCTCATGGTACAGCAAGAAGCAAGCTACAATTGCCCTCTCAACAACAGAAGCAGAATATGTTGCTGCTGCTGGTTGTAGCACACAAATGCTCTGGATGAGAAGTCAGCTAGAAGATTATCAGATATATGAGAGTAACATTCCTATCTTCTGTGATAATACTTCTGCTATATGTTTATCAAAGAATCCTATCTTACATTCTAAAGCTAAAAATATTGAGATTAAACATCATTTCATAAGGTACTATGTTCTAAAGGGTGTTATATCTATAAACTTTGTGGATACAAACCATCAATGGGCTGATATCTTTACAAGACCCCTTGCTGAAGATAGGTTTAAGTTCATTCTGAAGAATATCAGTATGGATTTATGCCCGGAATGAGAAGATGAGAAGATCTTATGTATGAGTATCTTCTGAAATATGATTGGGTTTTTCTCTGATAAGAAGTTCTGATTGTAATCAATTAGAAGTAGTGATTCGGTTATTACTAACGTTTCATTGTCTAAGTTGATTCAGAATCTCTTTAAAAGTAAAACAGCTGTAACTGGCTTTCCAGATGATAAACTCGTGTTCACTATTTCTGGACAAGCGTGCGTGCAGTTGAGGGGACGCCTACTTAGGTAACTGTGCTAATCACTTCTTTTGTCATTATTATCTCTCCTCACGTCACGTAACATTAAATGCTATCCATCATTTCTTTTTATTTTTTTTCTTTTATATTCTTCAAACGTTTCTTTTCCCTCTTATATTTCTCTCTCTTGCATTCAGTTTCTTTTTCGCTCTCTCTCTCTCTCTCTCTTTGCATTCATATCATAAACCCTAGCAGTTTTCACTATCTGCAACTTCATTATGAATCCTTCTTCAAGCTCTTCAAATCAAGAAACTGATCGTAAACAAAAGAGAAAGGCAACTGATGAACCAGAAAACAAACCAAAAAGAGTAAGGATCACCTACGATCCTCTCAAAGTGAATCCCTTTGAAGCTATGATGTCTGGAAACTATTCTAGACGTGTGTTTAAACCCCTTGATGGTATCCCTCAATCACCTTCCTCTTCACAAACATCCACCACCTCTTCCTCATCATTCATCTCTCTGGAACCACCATCTTCACCATCTGATATCTCATCTCCTTCAACCCATCCCACAAATATCTCCTCATCTCTCACACACCCTTTTCCCACCAAAACACCTAACCCCTACAGCTTTGTGTTTTCTGACTCCAGATTCACTGTCAACCCTCCAACACCTACCACTCAATCTTTTCTAGAGCTTTTACACTCAGATGTAAATAGCTGGTTGGAGATTCTGGGTGCTGCTCACCTTAACCATCTGGATGAGTATGCTACCTGCAACCTCTGGGAAGCCTTTCGCCAGGATTTTCTGGTTAGGGCTACGAACGTTCAAAGAAGGATCATGACTGAAGCACCTGGTGCTCTTGGAAGTTGGTGAAAGCATCTATCACCATCTCATCAGGAACATAAGAGTTCTTGAAGAGAGGATACCTGCAGATGAGATGGAAGAAGAAAATCTCTGCATAGACATCGTGGTTTGGAGACCATGGTATCCAGTGCTGACTGGAGATTTTCAGTGGCTGTTTAGCTGGTTCAGAATGAACCTTTCTGAAAGCGCACCTCACATGGTCTTTCCAGAAGTGGTTTATCCTGCTGAAGTTGCTGGTCCTACTCCTCCAACAAACCTAGCAGCTATTCTTTAGGCGTTGGAAGTTGGAGCTTCTGTGTTGCCTGAACCAGAATATGCTGAGGCTGCTCCTGAGTCAGACTCAGATGTTGAGATGGAAGGTACAGAAGCTGAAGACCTTCCAGAATATTGTCATGCTGAGATTGTTGTCCCTGTTGGCAGAAGTTTTGGTGCTTTTTCTTCTGGTGAACCCTCAGCTCTGATGGAGACCTTGGAAGCTCTTCATCAGAATCAAGCTATGTTGGCTTCTCGTTTGGACGCGCAAGAAGCAGCCAATGCTGAGTTTCGCTCCTTCATGGCAAGGCAAACTGCAAGCACTGACGGGGTTCATGACATACTGGCGCATATTTTGTCTAAGCTAGGGTCTTAGTCTTTGGTCTTTGTAGTTTTCTTTCCTTGTTGCATCTGCTTTTTCTGCATACATCTTTTGTAATTCTGTTTGATTAATCAATGAAACGCTTAATTTTGTTTCTTTCCTTTGTCATTTTTCTACATCTGAATCTTTTATATTCTTCTTGATGTTATGACAAAAAGGGGGAGAAAATATGTGATAAATGATCTGATTAATATTATCAGTTACCGGGTAAAAAGGCCCCACATTACTAACAGAACTTGCAAAGTTCTATGCTTTAAGTTGTGTTGTTGCAGAAACTGAAGATTCTTTTAAAAGATCAACATAAGAAGCAACAAGATGAGGAAAAGCAATTCTATAAAGAATCAAGCTCTTGGATTCTTGAAGCAAGCTGAGTGCTATGAAGCTTCAGAATCAGAAGCAAGAAGCAAGAAGGAAGAATGTTCAGATATTCTGATGATAGAATATGCTCTGAAACATTATGCCTATGTGTTCTGATACATATTATGTGGCTCTGACACATTTTATGTGCTCTGAAACATACTCTATGTTCTGACTCTTTCATGCTGACTTTTGTCGTTTAGTTTTGTTCTGTAATATTTCAGGATGTAGAGATGCTTTGATGATGCTCTGGTACATTCAACAATGTTCTGATACAATCTAGCATGAAGTGATGAAAGAAGAAATTCAAGCTCTGAAGCTGTCCTAATGGAAGCAGAAATCAGAAGCTGTGAATGTTCTGAAGATCAAAGAAATTCAAGTTCTGAAGCTGTCCGATGGAAGCAGAAATCAGAAGCTGTGAATGTTCTGAAGATCAAAGAAATTCAAGTTTTGAAGCTGTCCGATGGAAGCAGAAATCAGAAGCTGTGAATGTTCTGAGGATCTAAAGAAATTCAACGTTCTGAAGCTGTCCTATGGAAGCAGAAATCAGAAGTCATGAATTTTATGAAGATCAAGCATATGTGAACGTCTCTACTGAAATACTCAGGGAAGTCTTTTATTTATAAAATTCTTCTAGTATTAATTTCAGGGGGAGATTATTCATCTCAGGGGGAGATTGTTAATCTCAGGGGGAGACATATTCACATGCGTATACTATAGCTGTGTAATTATCTTTAGCCGTCTGCTCTTTCTGATCGCAAATTCATATCATTTATATATGTTTTTGTCATCATCAAAAAGGGGGAGATTGTTAGAACAAGATTTTCTCTGATCAATATTCTTAGTTTTGATGATAACAAGGATATGAATTTTGTGTGAGATACTGTGGTACTCTTATACACTGCAATTTCCCTTTTAGGAAATATATAAAGAGTATGCACAAATCAGCGCTCAGAAGCTTTGACTCAGAAGGTTCAGCATGCAACATCAGAACATGGTCTGGCAAGACATCAGAAGATGGTCAAGGCAGAATCAGAACATGGGTCTATGGAAGCATCAGAAGAACTTGAGTTCAGAAGCAGAAGCACTGAAGTCCTCATGGTATCACGCTCAAAAGCACTTCAAGGTCAGAAGACAAGAAGATGCTCTGCACCAAGCTGTTTGACTCTGATGATTTTCAAACGTTGTAAACACAAACATCAGATCAGAAGCAAGTACAAGATGGCAGGCTACGCTGACTGACAAAAGGAACGTTAGAAGCTATTAAAGGCAACGTCAGTAGACACAGCGTGAACAAGGCTCGAGGTAGTTGACAAAAGCGTGAAACATTAAATGCAATGTTGTACGGAATACGCAAAGCATTAAATGCTCCCAACGGTCATCTTCTCAAGTGCCTATAAATATGAAGTTCTGATGAGAAGCAAGGTTGAGGATTTGCTGATAATTAACTTGCTGAAAACGCTGTTCAACTCAAAGCTCAGAAACTTCATCTTCATCAAAGATCACTACATTGCTGTTGTAATATATTAGTGAGATTAAGCTTAAACGTTAAGAGAAATATCACTGTTGTGATTATAGCTTTTCAGAAGCAATTGTAATACTCTTATTTGATTACATTAATTTGTAAGTAACTAGAGTGATCAAGTGTTGATCAGGATACTCTAGGAAGTCTTAGCTTGTGTCTAAGCACTTGTAATTAGAGTGATCACGTGGTGGTCAGGATACTCTAAGAAAGTCTTAGCTTGTGCCTAAGCATTTGTTCCTAGAGTGATCAGGTTGTGATCAGGATACTCTAGAAGACTTAGTCGTGGGCTAAGTGGAAAACCATTGTAATCTGTTGAGATTAGTGGATTAAATCCTCAGGTGAGGTAAATCACTCCGTGGGGGTGGACTGGAGTAGTTTAGTTAACAACGAACCAGGATAAAAATAACTGTGCAAATTGTTTTTATCGTTCAAGTTTTTTTTACTACACTTATTCAAACCCCCCTTTCTAAGTGTTTTTCTATCCTTCAGGCTGAGTTGTTGGATATGTTCAACAAGCTGATTCTTGATCTTGGAAATATTGATATGAAGATCAAGTTTTGTTAATGTTGTACGGAAGGGTGTCCCTGACCTTTAAAGAAGTTCAATCAACCTTTAAGGACTTGAACAAACGAAAGGAGCATAAACCTTCGATGGTTCGTGAAGGTTTGGCCCTTAAGGGAAACTTCTTGCGAAAGGATGGTAAGTTCAACAAGAAGGTAAAAGTCAACATAAGTCTTACAGTGGTGAAGCATATGATATTCGATGTTATCATTGTAAGAAGGAGGATCACACAAGAAAGGTGTTCCCTGAATGCCTTACAGATCATGGAGGGTTCAAGATGATTTTGAATCGTCTGATGTTCTTGTGGTTTCAAGTAGTGACTGAAGTAAGGAGTGGATTATGGATTTAGATTGCACTTGGCACAATACTCCAAACAAAGACTTGTTCGAGGAATTATGTGATCAAGATTGTGGATTTGTATTGCTGAGAAACAACAAAGCTTGAAAGATTTCAGATGTTGGATCTGTGAGATTCAAGCTCCATGATGAGTCAATAAGGTTCTTGACTGAAGTCAGGTATGTTCCTGGTTTGAAGAGAAATTTGGTTTCTCTTGGTGAATTCGATAAGAAAGGATATGCTTTCCAAGGAGAAAAAAGTATCCTAAGAGTCATGAAGGGGTCGAAGGAAGTCTTGAGAGGCGTGAGAAACAAGGCTTGTATATCCTTGAGGCTAATGTTGTAAGTTGTTCGACAAATGTTACATCCACCAAACCTTTATCGAAGACAGAAACTTGGCACATGAGATTAGGCCATTCAGTGAAAGGGGTATGGTTGAATTGGGAAAACAAAATTTGCTTGGTTGAGATAAAGTCGAAAAGATGAAATTTTGTGAACCATGTGTACTTGGAAAATCTTGTAGAGTAAAGTTCAACAAAGGAAAACAAAGAACACATGGATTCCTTGATTACATCCATGCTGATCTTTTAGGGCCTGCATGGTGTCCATCAGATTCAAGGGCAAGGTATTTTTGATCCATATTAGATGATTATTCCATAAAATTATGGGTATTCATCCAGAAGACTAAGGATCAAACTTTTGAGAATTTCAAAAGTTAGAAGACTCTTGTCCAAAATCAGACTGGCAGAAAGGTCAAGCGACTGAGAACCAATAATGGCCTTGAATTTTTCAATGAGGCGTTTAACAGCTTCTGTGCAGGCTTTGTATTACAAGGCACAAAACTATTGCAGGTACTCCACAAAAAAATGGGTTGGCTGAAAGGTTTAATCGAACTATTTTGATGAAAGTTAGATACATGTTGATTAGTGTTGGGTTAAAGAAGTTGTTTTGGGCTGAGACTATTTCGATAGCAACATATCTGATAAACAAATGCCTTTCTATTATGTTAGGTATGAAGACACCTAAAGAAGTTTGGTCGGGACATAAAGCCACCTTAGAGACTTAGGTATGCAAATCTTATAGCTTAGGTCTTAGTCTCTGCAAGTGAGGGTCTAGAAGAAGAACCTAGAGACTATAAGGAAGTTATGAGGATTCAAAATAAGACTGAATGGCTGAAGGCCGCGAATGATGAGATGAAATATATTCTTGATAATCACACTTGGGAACTGATCAAGAAACCTTCTTGGGCAAGGTTAGTCAGCTGTAAATGGATTTTGAAAGTTAAGGATGGAATCAAAGGAGTGGCTTCGAAAAGATACAATTCAAGGTTGGTCGCAAGGGGTTTCACTCAGGAAGAAGGTGTCAAGTTCAATGACGTGTTTTCTCCTATTATGAAGCATAGGTCCATTCAAATGTTGCTTTTCGTGGTGGCACATTTCGATCTTGAACTTGAACAGATGTATGCGAAGACTGCATTCTTGTATGGTGATCTAGATGAAACAATTCTAATGAGGCAACCCGAAGGGTGTATCGAAAAAATTGAAGGAAGATTATGTATGCAAGCTAAAGAGATCTTTATATGGAATAAAACAATCTCCTTGACAGCGGAATAGGAGATTCGACAATTTCATGGCACACATAAGTTTTGTTAGAAGCTAGTTCGACCATTGTGTTTACTTCCAATTTCGACCTGGTAATTCATTTATTATTTTTTGCTTTATGTGGATGATATTATCATAGCAAGAAACAATGCCGAAGATTTTTTAATGAGAGTGAAAGCCAAACTCAATAAGGAGTTTAAGATGAAGGATCTGGGAGCTCCATCCAGGAATTTTGGGATTGACAATCGAAGAGATAGAAAGCAGTCGAAATTATGCTTATCTCAAGATGTATATCTATGAAAGATTCTCGAAAAGTTTCGTATGTCGAATTCAAAGCCTGTTGTGACTCTGAAAAACCCTCAATTCAAACTGAGTATAGATCAGTGTCTCTGTACTGATGTCGAAAGGGCTTATATGAATAGCATCCCATATGCTAACATAGTTGCTTCTTTGATGTATGTTATGGTCTACACTAGAACCGACATATCATATGCAGTATGTCTTGTAAGCAGGTACATGGCGAATCCTAGAAAGGCTCACTGGAAAGCATTGAAGTGGATTATAATGTACATTAATGGGTCTCTAAACATAATCTTAATTTATGATGGAGCCTTGGGTGAAGATGGTAAAGCAGAAATTGAAGGATATGTTGATTCTGATTATGCAAGTTGTATGGATTTCAAAAAATATATTTCTGGATATGTTTTCATTATGTTTGGACCAACAATTAGTTAGAAAGCTACACTTCAAAAGATTGTTTCTTTATCAACCACTGAAGCAAAATTTATTATCCTCATTGAAACTATGAAAGAAACATTTTGGCTTGAAGGTTTTGCTAAGGATATGAAACTTCAAGCACCATGCCCATTTAGAGCTCTCCTTGAAGAATGCAAGCGAAAAGGCCAAGAAATCGAGATTTTAGTGAAATTCTACACATGACGTTCAGTTTTGCGGCTGTTATAGGAGGCGCTGTGACGTGTCCCGCTCCACCCAGGGGATAACTGCCACATCCTCCACTATCTCTCACTTTGCACACTCGGCGCCCACAGACGGCGGTCGCGGTCTTTAAGAAGTTCAATCCTGCCCAAAAGGAGTTGGGGGGCATTCCTGTTAAAACACAGCCTGAAGAACTTCTATAAATAAGAGATTTCATTTCATTTTTTCTTCATCCAACTTAGTCTTACAACGCTAAGTCTATACTCACTTGTGTAAAAGCAATAATTCACCACATTGGAGGATTATTGCACCATAGTTTTGACTAGGTTGGAGCATTTTTTATTTACAATCTTGCCGCCATTTTACTTCAAGCATTTACTTTCCAGTTGTACCAGATGTAAAGACTCCGATTTAGAAAAGGTTCCTATTTAAGTTTTTATTTTATTTAATCATTTTGTCTTGCACTTGTTTTAGTTGTTTAATTACCTTGCCTCGTCTTTATTGCTATATTTACTTTGATCAACCTTAATATGCTTGCTTTTATTTCCATTTCTGGATAAATATTTAAAGGTTAGAATGTAAGGATCATTGTCATGATAGCATTTCAAACACCGTATTAGTAGAAACACTTTAGGGGTTGTTTTAACTTTTAACACAGGTTTTATGTATTTACTAGTTTTGGATAAGATCAAAAGCCGTCCATTTTAAAGATTAAACTTGGTTAATTTTTAACCTTTCTAAAAGGGCGAAAGCAATTTGATTAGTTAATTAGGATCTTTGACACTTTTAGAAAACAATTTTGAAACTGTTTTCAGACGTGTTTATAGATTTGAAATTTGATTCTTGAGCGAAAGCCATGAATCTCTTTTAAGTCAATCATTGCAAGTTAAAACCACTTTTTTACTAAGTTAAGAAACTAATTTCTTAAAAATAGGTTTTCTACTTTAACGCTTGAAGCACCTTTTATAAGTGATAATATAAGAATTCGATAAGAGAGTAAACTCGGTTGTTAGTCAGCAAAAGCGACAAGTTCCCATTAAATTATTTCTTTTCAAGAGTAGAAAATATTGCCCCATGAGTAGTTTCAATTAGATACAATTGAAATGTTATTTAACTGATTTGATTTACATTCAAGCTTGTCTTTTATCTGAATTTTATTTATCTATTTATTCCCTTTGCATCATACACTCTCAACTGATTTGATCCACCCTAGATAAGCACCTTAATAATAGAGTTGATAGATTGACAATTGGTCTTTGTGGTTCGACAATCTATTATATTACTTCGATAGCTTGTGCATTTTTAGTTAGATTTTATACTCTATAAACAGACCGATCACAATACTGCTGATATGATCACCAAGACATTGTGGATTTGCAAGTTTTTCTATGATGTTATAGAGTTTGTTCCAAGGTGGATATTTATGAGAATTAGATCGAACTCTAGTGGGTCAAAGAGTATCTTCTATAGTTCGACATGATTTATGCATGCCGTTGAAGTATGTTCACATGTTGTTGTCGAAGACCTACATACTGTAGTCAAAGTGTGTTATAGTATGTGGGTGTCGAAATGCTAGGGTTATTAGTATTTCGAATTGGGCATGTTTATTATGTCCAATTGTTTAACTTTGCTTGTACCCTAAGTTAGCTTGTAATGAGTATTTGTGAAAAAGTCCATTAGTTTAGTATGTTAGGTTTATTATAAATAGCATACTAGTCTCTCATAATTGCATATGGAAAATCCTAATTTAGGGTGAGAGGGTTATTTGTTATTCTTGTAACACTCTAATCTTGAAAGAAGAGAAAATAAAGAATAACATATATAACAAATCCTTGTTGTTGTTCTTCTTATTTTCATTGTTTTTCTATTATACTTTGTTCTTGGCATCGTTTTTACAACAAGTCTGTTTTAAATCTTGACAAATTTGATTTAATTTTGTGATATTTATTTTGGATATATCTCAATTATTTTCGCATGTAAAAACGATTTAATCTTGAACAAGTGATTTCATCTCCAACTGTACATAAGTTTCTAAAATTGGATATTGAGATAGTTTAGGAAACTTAATGTTTTATTCAAACATTTAAGGACATTTATCTGCATAGTTGGTGCAACTCTCAGCTCGTGGATCAAGTAATGTTTGGGTGAAGATTTCGAAGCCCATAGATTGTTGAGTATTATTTAAAGAGGAACCTAGACCTAATGTAATTAAGTCTTTTGTGTTTTCTAAGTCACCCATGTACCTTTTGATACAGTGAGGTAGACTGATTGTTACTTCATTTTTTATCAAGTTATTATTCTCACTCATAAAGCTTTTAAGCAAAGACTTGAGTATTATTCTTGGTTTAAGCTTTTAAGCAAGACTAAGTATTTTAAGTGTAATCTTTTGGTTTGTTGTATTTATACAACTACTGGAATTGGGACTATTTCATCACTGAGCTAATTGGTTGTAGAAAGTGAAAGGAGAATCTCATATCTAGAGGGTTCTAGGTAGAAGTTGCACAAGGTAGCGATTAGGCGAGAAGTTGTAAACTGAGATTGTTTAGGCTCTGAACTAATACTATCATAGTGAATTCCCTTCCCGACTTGGTAGCTCCCAGAGTAGGTGATGTTGCACCAAACTGGGTTAACAACTGTTTGTGTGATTTATCATTCTGCAATTTATTTCTGCATAAGTTATAGTTTTGATATATTGTTTATGTCAGACAACAGATGCCACAACATTTGTCCAGTCGTTATGTTCTGATGTTGGGACATCAATATTAACATGTTTTAAAAGTGCCAGAGATTCAAGTAGCCTTCTTGCTAAAAACCTTAATTTCAATTCTCAAACCAAAAGTAATTGTATTACAAGTTGTCATACCCCAAAATTTTCCCTCCCTATTTCATCTTCAATAATTCAAGAGTCAAGGGTTTATGCAAAGCAACATTCTCCTAATCGAAGGCCTCCAAAACTAGGGTTTGCATGTTATCAAAGGAATTCAAATTTCTAAGGCCTCAAATGGATATCAAGGTGTCTCATATGTCTCAAGGAATATCCATGTCAAAAGTAAAGCTTCTATTCCAAGGATTTCTTGAAGGATAGAAAAACACTTAGAAAGGGGGGGGGGGGTTTGAATAAGTGTAGTTTAAAAACTTGGACGATAAAAATAAATTGCACAGTTATTTTTATCCTGGTTCGTTGTTAACTAAACTACTCCAGTCCACCCCCACGGAGTGATTTACCTCACCTGAGGATTTAATCTACTAATCGCACGGATTACAATGGTTTTCCACTTAGTCCGCAACTAAGTCTTCTAGAGTCTTCTGATCACAACCTGATCACTCTAGGAACAACTGCTTAGATACCCTCTAAGACTTTCTAGAGTTTCCTGATCAACACGATCACTCTAGTTACAACTGCTTAGATAACCTCTAAGACTTCCTAGAGTATTCTGATCAACACAATCACTCTAGTTCCTTACAACTTAATGTAATCAATTCTAAGAGTATTACAAGTGCTTCTGAAAAGCTATAATCACAACTGTGATATTTCTCTTAACGTTTAAGCTTAATCTCACTAATATATTACAGCAGCAATGTAGTGAGCTTTGATGAAGATGAAGTTTCTGAGCTTTGATTTGATCAGCGTTTCAGCAAGTTAATTGTGTGCAAATCGTCAACCTTGCTTCTCATCAGAACTTCATACTTATAGGCGTTTGAGAAGATGACCGTTGGATGCATTTAATGCTTTGCGTGTTCCGTACAGCATTGCATTTAATGTTTCACGCTTTTGTCAACTACCTCGAGCCTTGTTCACGCTGTGTCTACTGACGTTGCCTTTAATAGTTTTCCAACGTTCCTTTTGTCAGTCAGCGTAGCCTGCCACTTGTACTTTCTTCTGATCTGATGTTTGAATATTATATTTGAATATCATCAGAGTCAAACAGCTTGGTGCATAGCATCTTCTTGTCTTCTGACCTTGAAGTGCTTCTGAGCGTGATACCATGAGAACTTCAGTGCTTCTGCTTCTGATCTCAAGTTCTTCTGATGCTTCCATAGACCCATGTTCTGATTCTGCCTTGACTATCTTCTGATGTCTTGCCAGACCATGTTCTGATGTTGCATGCTGAACCTTCTGAGACAAAGCTTCTGAGCGCTGATTTGTGCATACTCTTTATATATTTCCTGAAAGGGAAATTGCAATGTATTAGAGTACCACATTATCTCACACAAAATTCATATCCTTGTTATCATCAAAACTAAGAATATTGATCAGAACAAATCTTGTTCTAACAATCTCCCCCTTTTTGATGATGACAAAAACATATATAAATGATATGAATTTGCGATCAGAAAGAGCAGCCGGCTAAAGACAAATTACACAGCTATAGCATAAGCATGTGAATATGTCTCCCCCTGAGATTAACAATCTCCCCCTGAGATGAATAATCTCCCCCTGAAATAAATACTCGAAGAACTTTAATAATAAAAGACTTCCCTGATTATTTCGGTAGAGACGATCACATAAGCTTCTGTCTTTTGATAATTCATAGCTTCTAACTTCTGCTTCCATTGGACATCTTCAGAACTTGAATCTCTTTAGATCCCTAGAACACTCACAGCTTTTGATTCCTGCTTCCATTTAGGACAGCTTCAGAACTTGAATTTCTTTGATCTTCAGAACATTCACAGCTTCTGATTCCTGCTTCCATTTAGGACAGCTTCAGAACTTGAATTTCTTTGATCTTTAGAACATTCACAGCTTCTGATTTCTGCTTCCATTTAGGACAACTTCAGAACTTGAGTTTTCTGGATCTTTAGAACATTCGCAGCTTCTGATCTCTGCTTCCCTCGGATAGCTTCAGAGCTTTGAATTTCTTCTTACATCACTTCATGCTAGATTGTATCAGAACATTGTTGAATGTACCAGAGCATCATCAGAGCATCTCTACATCCTGAAATGTTACAGAACAAAACTAAACGACAAAAGTCAGCATGAATGAGTCAGAACATAAAAATGTGTATCAGAACACAAAATATGTATCAGGGCCATATAAGCCATATAGAATATATCATATCCAATAGACAATAGATCATAGCACATAGACAATGATTTGGATCATATTCTATTATCAGAATTTCTGATCATTCTTCTTTCTTGCTTCTGATTCTGAAGCTTCCTAGCACTCAGCTTGCTTCAAGAATTCAAGAGCTTGATTCATCTTGTTGCTTCTTGTGTTGATCTTGAATCTTTGATTCCTGCAACAACACAACTTAAAAACATAGAACTTTGCAAGTTCTGTTAGTAAAGCAACTAATTAAATCAAATCATTTATCACATATTTTTCCCCCTTTTTGTCATAACATCAAAAACATAAAAGATTCAGATGAAAAACTAAAAAGAAACACATGGAAGAAAAAGGATAATTTTCATTTAAGCTCATCAATCCAGAAGTACAGAAGTACAAAAAGAGAAAGAAGACAAGATGCACAAAAAACAGATGCAGCAAAAACAAGAAAGCAAGAAACAACATAGACTCAATCTAGGACGATCCTAGCCTTGACATGATCTTAGCCAGCATCTCTTGAACCACATTGTTGTGTCCTTCTTGCCTCTCCATGAAAGCTCTAAACTCAGCATTGACTGAGCTTTGCTCATCCTGGTTCTTCTGAATAACTTCCAGCTTCCTTGCAAAACGGGAAAATTCATCAGAGGAAGCTTCACAGCTTCTATTCACAGGGATGACATTGTGATCTGCAGCTTCCATAGATAGATCATTTGCAGGGATTTCCTCAACAGGAACAGTTTCAGCAACATGATCTTCAGCATCTGCTTCTTGCATAGAAGCATCTCCATAATCTGCAGCCGGAATCTCAGAGTCTCCATTCTCAAGTGCCTGAAGAATGGCAGCTAGATTCCTGGGAGCAGAAGGACCTTCAACTTCTGGTGGGTCAACAACTTCTGGAATGACCAAGCTTGGGTCTTTCTCAGAAGGGTTTTCCCTCAGAAAGTCAAATAGGGTCTTGAAATCTCCAAGAAGAACAGGATAATCAGGAATCCAGATAACCATATCCCTGCATGGATTAGCTTCCAAAGCAGCAGCCAGCCTTGCTTGTTCCAATTCATCCAAAAAGGGCTTCTCTTCCAAAAGATGTCTTCCTCTGAGACGAACAAACCAGAAGTCTTCATAGTTTCTCAGAATTCCACGAGGCCGTGGGGCAGCTTCTATACAGGCTTCCTGAAGTTCTAAAAACAGAGCATCTGATTCTTTGCGTAAGATCCTCCAGAAGTTCCGCATAGCAACATCATTCAAGCCAGAACTTTCAGCAATTCTGAGAGTATCAAAGATACTTCTGAGATTCCTCTTTACTTTTTCAAAAATTTCACCAATAGGGTAGATGGGTTAGGATTTTAATTGGGTTTTTGAAAAGACAGGGTTGGGAAAGAAGTACGGTTGAGGTTCTCTATTTAACCTATAAGAAGATTCTGATTCAGTATCAGAATCTAACACTACCACTTCAGCTTCAGGACGAGGCTTGGGAGTGTAGTTGCAATCACAGAGCAGCTGTTCATGTGATGCAAAGGTTGGAAGAATAGAGTCACTAAGGTTATTTAGAGTGGTGGAAGGAAAAGGTTCATAGTTGGCATGGGGAGGTGGTTGAGAGATGGAGATATTTGTGTGTGGTGGAAAGAGTGTTTGAATGGGTGGTATATCCAGAACATGATCATCAGCAGCTTGGTCAGATACAAGGTTAGTTGAGGGTGAAGGAGAAGGGATGGAGGCATCAGGAATTGGTGAGAGAGGAGGAGAATTGGGTTTGGTTGCAGGAGAACATGGAGGTGTAAGAACACGGACAATTATGGGTGATTCTGGTGTGGCTTTTTCTGGTTCAGGGGTAGGGGCAACCGCTATTGGTGCAACTTTTGAAATACCAGCAGGAGTAGAATCAGGTTCAGAAATACATATACCTTTGGATGTTTTGTGAAGAGCTTGGATCACAGCCTCGGTCTTCTTTTGTTTCTTACTCTTAGGCTCTTCAACAATCTTTGCTTTGCCTTTAGATATCTCTTTCTTTCTGACATTTGCCAGATTTTCTTGTTGATTCACAGCCTCTTGAGCAACATTCTCTTCATCGGAGCTTTGAAGAATCATCTTCCTTTTTCTGGTTATCTTCTTCTCAACAACTTCAACAATCTCATCATTGTTATTTGACTTCTTCTTCTTTTTCTTCTTCTCAGCTTCCTTCTTATTCTTCTCAAATTCACTTGAAACAGCCTTGACAACCTTAGCAATTACTTCTTCTGGAACCACTTCTTTCTTAGTGGTAGCAGCAGCTTTCTTAACAACCTTCACCTGATTGATAGAGGGATGATCAAACTTTTTTTTTGGTTCTTTCTTCCTTCTTGCCATTCACTTTAATAGGAGCACCTTTGTCTTGATCTTTAAGACTCTTATCCTCTTTTTGTGACTTCAGATACTTAGTTCTGACTTCAGGTACCTCACTATTGAAGAAGGTTTCAAAATCAGCTAGAACTGGTTCTCTTCTGATTCTTGTTCCAACTAGAGGTTGAGGAACTTTGATGATAGTGTCAATTATTTTCATCTTCTTTAGAGAAAAAGCATTCAGACAGGCTCCAGAGGTTACAGCAAGGTCTTTGATAATACCTTCAGATTCCAGGTTCTCAACAATCTTGGAATGAACCAGAAGATTGGTGATAATTCTGCCAAACAGAATGATTGTCCCACCTTTTTCTCTAAAGGCATTTCTGGAATCCTTCACAGCTTTCCACATATGGTTGAAGATGATGTAGATAGCATCAACCTTCTTCTGAGTGGCAATGCAGTACAGAATGTATTTTTGCTCATTGTTGACGAAATCAGAAGCATGTGTCCCTTTCCCGTGATAGAAGCACCCAAGAAGAATCTTGGTCCAGATTTTGTAGAGATCTTTCATGTCTTTGACATTCTTTGTTTCATTTACGTCTATATAGAGAGTGGATAAAACATCTTTCCACTCAACCCTTTTATCGATTTCAAAAGCTCCCTCAAGATTTCTCAGATCAAACATCATCCTTAGGATGTTCTCAGTCACTACCACAAACTTTCCATGGACGAAAGACAGGATGGATTTAGGAGCGACAACTGCATGTACCCAGAATTCCTTGACAAGATCTGGGTAGACTGGTCCACAGAACTCAGCGAACAACGAAGTCCATCCTTGAAACATCATATCTTCTTTGAGATGAAATTGGTGTTCTTCAATGTTATCAAAATCACCCATGAGTTCACAAAGAACTTCCAATTCATTCTTAGGAATGGAGCACGCAACGACTGGAGTGAGTTGCAGATTTTCTTCTTGAAGATGGAGAGTAGTAGATAAATCAACATTTTGAGATGAAGAAGCAGCCATTGAAACAGAATGAACAAAAGAGAAGAACAAATTCTGGGTTTTCGGTTAGGGTTTTAGAAACGACTAAGAAGATTTCAAAAAGAGAGTATGCAAGAAGAAAGAGAGACACGGAGCGAAAAAGATATTTGAGATGATTTGAAAAGAATATATAGAGACGGATTTAAAAAATAAAATAAAAAATATATAAACTGAGCAGTTCCAGAATCAAAAGAAATCAATTTTATTAAATGATGAGTGATGTAAGGAGAGAGAACGTGGTAAATGAAATGATTTAGAACAGTTACCTAGGTCGGCGTCTTTTCAACTGCACGCTTTGTACCAACCGTACAGACACGTGTTCACCATCAGAGAGTAGATGACAGCTGTATTTCAAATAGACTTTACGCCTACTGATTCTGATCACTGCTTCTGATTTGATCAATTTTCTCTTCTGGAGATACTTCTTCTGAAGTGTGCTAATGTAAATCTGAATGATCTTCTGATTCATTACTTCTGATATACACAGCTTCTGGAGATTTGCTTCTTGGTTCTGCAGCTTCTGATATGACAAACTGTATCTGCAAAATTCTTAAGCTGCTTTGGTTCTTCAAGACCAAGTTTATCATCAAACCAGATATTGATTGATTCTTCTACAATCAATGTTTCAATATTGTATATTCTGTAGCTTTTAGAGCATTCAGAATAGCCAAGAACGAAACACCATTGCTTTAGAAACAAACAGGACTTGGAAAACAGTCCTTCTTCCCTTCAAGTGTTGAGAACATCTTGAGTCCAGGTGACATGACATGTTGAATGTTGTCTTCTTTGTCACCAAGAGAATCTGCAATAGAAATCATCTTTTCCTTTGGTACCCATATTTTCTTGGGTCCTTTCTTGTTAGTTCTCCTCAAGTTCTAATTGAACTTGGGTTTAGCAATATAAGACAAAGGAGGAACAACATGATAATCTTTTATAGGAGATTCATGATATTTCTTAGGTCGTGTCACATGTTTCTTGGTGTGAACAGTGTTAAACTTCTGAGCATGTGAAGTGAGCCTAATATCATGGGAGTGGCCAAATTTAAATTGGTTATACAGAGGCCTGTATGATATTTTCATATCATCCACATATTCAAGCTTGTATGGGATTTCACCCTCATAACCAATGCCAACTCTATTGTTTCCAGACACAGCATATATCATAGAAGCTAGCTGACTTCTGCCAATGCTTCTAGATAGAAATTTTCTGAAGCTCAAGTCATATTCTTTCAGAATATGATTCATGCTAGGAATGGCTTTTTCTGTTTCAGAAGGAGATCCACTATTTTTGGATAGATTTAAAACTTTTTCCTTCAGTTCAGAATTTTCCAATTCCAGCTTCTTAGTTTCAAATTCAAATTGCTTCTTCAGCTTTTTGTATTTGATACTAAGATGAGCTTTGAGTTCCAGAAGTTCTGTTAAACTGGAAACTAACTCTTTTCTAGATAGTTTAGAAAATACCTCTTCAGAATCTGATTCTGATGTAGATTCTGATCCGTCATCTTCTGTCGCCATCAGCGCACAGTTAGCCTGCTCATCTTCCGAGTCTGATTCATCTTCTGACTCATCCCAGGTTGCCATAAGACCTTTCTTCTTATGAAACTTCTTCTTGGGATTTTCCTTCTGAAGTTTTGGACATTCATTCTTATAATGTCCAGGCTCATTGCATTCATAGCACATGACCTTCTTCTTGTCAAATCTTCTGTCATCAGAAGATTCTCCACGTTCAAATCTCTTTGAACTTCTGAAGCCTCTGAACTTCCTTTGCTTGCTCTTCCAGAGTTGGTTTACCCTTCTGGAGATCATGGACAGTTCATCTTCTTCTTCTTCAGATTCTGATTCTTCGGGATCTTCTTCTCTAGCCTGAAAAGCGTTAGTGCATTTTTTGATATTTGATTTTAATGCAATAGACTTACCTTTCTTTTGAGGCTCGTTTACATCCAGCTCTATTTCATGGCTTCTCAAGGCACTGATAAGCTCTTCCAAAGACACTTCATTCAGATTCTTGGCAATCTTGAATGCAGTCACCATTGGACCCCATCTTCTGGGTAAGCTTCTGATAATCTTCTTTACATGATCAGCCTTGGTGTAGCCTTTATCCAGAACTCTCAATCCAGCAGTAAGAGTTTGAAATCTAGAAAACATCTTTTCAATGTCTTCATCATCCTCCATCTTGAAGGCTTCATACTTCTGGATTAGAGCAAGAGCTTTTGTCTCTTTGACTTGAGCATTTCCCTCACGGGTCATTTTCAGAGACTCATATATATCATAGGCAGTTTCCCTGTTAGATATCTTCTCATACTCAGCATGAGAGATAGCATTCAGCAAAACAGTCCTGCATTTATGATGATTTTTGAATTCTTTCTTTTGATCATCAGTCATTTTGCTTCTCGTGAGCCTTACACCAGTAGCTTTAACAGGATGTTTGTAACCATCCAACAGAAGATCCCATAGATCAGCATCTAGACCAAGAAAGTAACTTTCCAGTTTATCTTTCCAGTATTCAAAGTTTTCACCATCAAATACTGGTGGTCTAGTATAACCATTGTTACCATTTCCGTTGTATTGCTCAGCAGAGCCAGATGTAGATGTGTGTTCATCACCATCCATCTTTAACTGAAGCGTTTTTCTCTTCCTGAATCTTTTCTAAACACGGTTAAGTGCTTGCACCTTAGAACCGGCGCTCTGATGCCAATTGAAGGATAGAAAAACACTTAGAAAGGGGGGTTTGAATAAGTGTAGTTTAAAAACTTGGACGATAAAAATAAATTGCACAGTTATTTTTATCCTGGTTCGTTGTTAACTAAACTACTCCAGTCCACCCCCACGGAGTGATTTACCTCACCCGAGTATTTAATCCACTAATTGCACGGATTACAATGGTTTTCCACTTAGTCCGCAACTAAGTCTTCTAGAGTCTTCTGATCACAACCTGATCACTCTAGGAACAACTGCTTAGATACCCTCTAAGACTTTCTAGAGTTTCCTGATCAACACGATCACTCTAGTTACAACTGCTTAGATAACCTCTAAGACTTCCTAGAGTATTCTGATCAACACGATCACTCTAGTTCCTTACAACTTAATGTAATCAATTCTAAGAGTATTACAAGTGCTTCTGAAAAGCTATAATCACAACTGTGATATTTCTCTTAACGTTTAAGCTTAATCTCACTAATATATTACATCAGCAATGTAGTGAGCTTTGATGAAGATGAAGTTTCTGAGCTTTGATTTGATCAGCGTTTCAGCAAGTTAATTGTGTGCAAATCGTCAACCTTGCTTCTCATCAGAACTTCATACTTATAGGCGTTTGAGAAGATGACCGTTGGATGCATTTAATGCTTTGCGTGTTCCGTACAGCATTGCATTTAATGTTTCACGCTTTTGTCAACTACCTCGAGCCTTGTTCACGCTGTGTCTACTGACGTTGCCTTTAATAGCTTTCCAACGTTCCTTTTGTCAGTCAGCGTAGCCTGCCACTTGTACTTTCTTCTGATCTGATGTTTGAATATTATATTTGAATATCATCAGAGTTAAACAGCTTGGTGCATAGCATCTTCTTGTCTTCTGACCTTGAAGTGCTTCTGAGCGTGATACCATGAGAACTTCAGTGCTTCTGCTTCTGATCTCAAGTTCTTCTGATGCTTCCATAGACCCATGTTCTGATTCTGCCTTGACTATCTTCTGATGTCTTGCCAGACCATGTTCTGATGTTGCATGCTGAACCTTCTGAGACAAAGCTTCTGAGCGCTGATTTGTGCATACTCTTTATATATTTCCTGAAAGGGAAATTGCAATGTATTAGAGTACCACATTATCTCACACAAAATTCATATCCTTGTTATCATCAAAACTAAGAATATTGATCAGAACAAATCTTGTTCTAACATTTCTCACTCAATAGCTCAGATGATCAACAATCGACTAGTTTGACCTAAAAGTCAATTATAGTCAAAGTACAGTCGAAACTCCTGAATTTTAGTAAACATCAATTATTTGGGGTTGTATCCATCATTTGATCAAAGGTTGATCATGACTCATTAATAAAAACTCAGAAATGAACAAATTCAAAAGGTTCAAATTAGGGTTTTTTATAGGAGAAAGTCAACTCAACTTTGATTGGTCATAACTTTCACATGGAACATCAGAAATTCCTCACTCAAAGCCTGTTTGGAAGGAAATTGGATTCTCTACAACTTTTCCTCTCACAAGCCAAGGCCATAAATTCTTCATTTGGGAGATATGATACAAAAGATTACAGGTCATTTTCAAACATAAATCAAAAGCAGTTTTTTGTCAAAGGGCATATCTGATCGGTAAAATAGCAAGTGTACTATTTTGCCTCTGTAGTAATAAAGGGAAAATTCCCCGAATATCGATCTCAAGGACTGCGTGAGATTATAGAGTTAGTCGCACTTCAATTAAACAAAAAGCCTTGGGGTTTTGGTTTTTGTGATTACACTTTAAATTGCAAATAAACTTAAAAAGGTTGAATTGGCCAAATATGAGTGACATGCCAGGGTAGGTGTGTGCATTAACATGTAACAATTCTGAACCCTTATCTCATTAACAAAGTTCAACTTATCAATTACCGGTTCTTAAGGGTATTTGCTCCTAAGTCCTTAGTGGGCAAACTTTTGAACATTGAAATCCTAATCCCAAAGTCCTTCGAAATTAGTGATCAAATCAAATATTATTATAATCAAGAACAATCCGGTTACTATAGGGTATCCCTAGTCCTAGGTGATATCTACTATAATATAATGGTATAAAAACCCTAACAATGGAGGTCAATCCTAATTGTCAGTCATGAATCAATCCAGTTGGTCCGACGAGGAAAGCATTAAAAACCTTATACCATTAAATTGAATGTAAAAGAGAAACATGTTATTGAAATTCGGAATTCAAAATCATCACAGATGTTAATCAGGGACACCCCCCTAGCATTGGGGGGTTTAGCTACTCATATCATCCAAAGAAATTACAAAGATATCAAATAAAGACATTACAATAGAGATGATGAACTTTGATCTTCAATGGCTTCCGCTCATGAGAGTTCTCCGTTCTTCTCCAATTGCATAGGCTTCTTCTCTCAATCCTCCAATTCTTCGTGTGGCAAAAAGATCCCTAATTCATCTTGAAAGCTCTCCTAAATAGTGCAGACTCACTTAAGTTGGTTGGAAATACCAAAAACACCCTTGCAGGCAAACCACTGAACAAAATCATAAAATTCACTGAAATCAGCGTCAAACCCAACACGGGCCGTGTTGAGCAACACGGGCACCCGTGTTGGTCCCCTGGTATACTTATTTTTATTGATTGGTCCCAGACTTAGCAACACGGGCCGTGTTGAGCAACACGGGCACCCGTGTTGCACCACTGTTTTTCCTTTCTCTCAAACTTTGCTCCCAGCTCTCTTCCTGACACGACCCGTGTTGGACAACACGGCCACCCGTGTCAGGCCTCCTGTAGCATGTTTTCTGAACTTCCTCAAAACTTCCGAGTTTCGCACTGATTTACTCCGATTTCTCCATATGAACCTGAAAACATTAAAACACACAACCAAAGCATAAAATGACGAATAAAGAAATAAAACACTCAATAACAAAACTTAAACATACTTAAAAACAACGATAAAAATATGTGTGAAAACCACTGATCAATATCATCAAGATAAAATCTCCAAATGAAAAATATGTTCCAAAGTGGCTTGTAGAGGACATCTTGAGGTTTCCAAAAATTCATAGAATTCCTCCATATATTAAAAATTGAGGGAGATATGCCTCGTCAAAGTTGGTCGATTTTGGATGAAAAATGTGAAGCAAATAAGGGTTAAACATGGATTTTTTCCAAATGGGCCTATTATTTTATGATCCAAACTTGCTTATAAGAGTATTAAGAAACTCCAAACTCAATCCGATGATTAATTTATTTTATTAGATGTTTTATTGGATTAATTATTCATTTAAAATATGATTTTAATCAAATAATTGGAGAAAAATATGAAAGAATTTGGTTATAATTTGGGATCCAATCAGAATCACTCATCAAATGGCACATATTGGATGTAAAGTTCGTATAAGCCATTATTGGCATTAGAAGAATCAATTTTAGAAAGATTTAGAATCAAATCTTTTCAAGACTTCAATCAAAGATTCTAAGAGATTTTTTCCAAAGATTGATAACCTAATTGCATCTAATATATATAGACAAACTCGTGCCAATGGGAAGGGGGTTGAAACAATAGGTTTTTGCAGCCGGAAACAGTGACACGGAATCAAAAAAGTCAAGAACATTTGGAATTTGGTTTGGGAGTTTGAAGAAGATTCAGAGGCTTTTGGATATTCAGGAACGATCATTGAAGGTCCTGGGAAGTTTTCCAATCGTTCTCGAAGCTGTTGGCGTTTGTATTCATGGTCATCCATCACGGTTTGCACACATTTCTTTTGATTCCGGTTACAACAATTGACGCTTTCCCATCGTGTTTTGATAACATATACACCTTTGTGATGATGTTTAGATGGTTTCTGGATTGTTTATTTGAACTTTAAGTGTAGGTACCGTATTACACCATTGTTATGGTTATTGAGCTCTGATTTAGGGCTTTGCATTTGGGACAAAATTAGGACGAACCAAGGGCACTATCGAATTCAGAGCATTGATTTCGGTCTACCTATAGTTTTGTATCGGATTTATATGGCCTTTATTGTGATATTTAAGGTGCAGGTCTTCTAGCTACGGCAAATAAAACCGTAGGTATAAGTCTGTATATTTTCCAGAATAACGAAGAGGAAGGAGAAGCATACGGGCCCGCAAATTTTTGTTTGAACTTCTGAGTCCAGTTTGTTTAATATATTACGTTTTGCGTTTATGTTTTAATCAGCGAGCAACGACTGGTCTAGTGGAAAGACCACTATGCAAGATGCCATGCATGATAACATGGGTTCGATCCCTGGGGGGTTCGCCCATTTGTTTATTTTTTGAAACGTTGGTCTCCACAGGATTCTATACGCACAGCTAATTCAAGGCCACCATATGCCCTCCCCACCACAACCATCAGATCTCAGCTAGAGATAATCCAACGCACCATGGACAGGAGGTACACCATGGACCTCTCAAATGCGCCGCACATAATTCCTCACCAGGTTTTCTTAACTTTATTTATTTAGTTATTTGTTTAAATATTTAGGTTAAGTATTGATTAATCACGTTTAATTTAATTAATTTGTTAATTAGGGTTAGAACATAAATTAGATTAGAAATATAATTATTTGAGATTATTTTCTCAATTATTTTTCTCGATTATCCGATTTAATTAATTTAATCTTAATTATTATAAATCATAAAAAACCCTAGAAATTGTTTATCAACGCATTAGGGTTTGCCCGATCCCACTGGCCATTGGCCAAAGTATTAGGATTAGGGTTTTCTCACCAACCAAGGTTTTAGCCAAACAATTTTAGAATTTTATTCGCTTCGATTAAAATAATTGATCGCGGTGGGTAATAATCAATTGTTTAATTAATTAAATTCAAATCATTTATTTAAATACAAAGTTTATTTTGCTAAATGGTTTTAACCAAAGCTATTGGTTATGATGATTAGCATTTCCTCCTTTAAAATTCGTTATTATTTTTAATCAAAGCTATTGATTATGAGGGGTAACGATAAAATTAAATTATTTAAAATACACACATTTGCTATTCGTGATAATCGAATCTATCGATTATAGTGGTTAGCAATCCTCCCTTCAATCCGTTAGCCATGGTAATCAAACCTATTGATTATCGTAACTAATGGTAACAAATTAAAATCAGGGTTGTACGCCCAAATCTTAAAACACACTAAACCATGATACTACAGATTTCCATCTCTGCGATTTTCAAAACTACGATAGGCCATTCAAAAAGCCTCCAAACAATCTCATACTAATTCAAAGGCGTACAACCCTGCCCCAAACTACGTTGACTCTGATTCTCCCTAAGAGATACGTAAGCACTTGGATAACCAAGGCGAGTCCCCTTCCCCGCAAATCTCATTTGTTCCCGATTTTATTTCCTAAATCATAAACCTTTACTCTCAATAATTTGCCATTTATCCTATTAACTGTATGTTACCTTTCTTTATGTTAGCCATAAACCTAACCTTATAGTGTAAACCTTAGGAAAGGATTGAGGGTGCCTAACACCTTTCCTCGACCTGAATATAGTATCTTATCCTGAATCTCTTAATTGTATAAAGGTTTCCTAATCGCCTTGGTAGAATAGGTGGCGGCTCTAAAACTTTAATTTTTAGGGCAGGTTGCTACACAAGTCACAAGTATTTAACAATGCCTTTGATCATAAAGAATCCACAAATTCCAAATCTTGTGCCATAGCTCAAGCTTTAGCAATTCAAACCACAAGTTTGTGCGTTAATGATCAAGGATCTTAAAAGTGATATCTTATCTTGAAGAATCCTTGTGAATGGTGAGACTTGAATTATGGAGAACTACGATAAAACCCTAGTCTTCTTCCTTGTTTGATGCACATCAACAACCACACATACAAAGGAGAATAAACCCTACTTCACTTGAGATTCACACGGATGAAGAGAAACTTGAGATGTTGAAAAGAATCAAAACCATAGCTGTAACACCCCGATATCCGTTGCACGCATCAACCGTGTCGACCAACCGAGCATGTTACCGGCTTAATCAATAATCCCCCAAAGGTCCGTTTATCGGCTGCCCAGGAAATATTGTTTTTGCCTCCCGCAGGAATCGAACCATGTACCTAGGGGTTAAGTACATATTCATAGAAATTTCTGCTACCACTTGAGCTACTTTTAATGTAACACCCCGATATCCGCTGCACGCATCAACCGTGTCAGCCAACCGAGCATGTTACCCGGCTTAATCAATAATCCCCCTAGGTCCGCTTATCGGCTTCCCAGGAAATATTGTTTTTACCTCCCGCAGGAATCGAACCATGTACCTAGGGGTTAAGTACATGATTCGATTCCTGCGAGAGGCAAAAACAATATTTCCTGGGCAGCCGATAAGTGGACCTAGGGGGGATTATTGATTAAGCCGGTAACATGCTCGGTTGGTCGACATGGTTGATGCATGCAGCGGATATCAGGTTGTTACAATAGCTCATGAGATCCTCAATTGCAAAACATGATGAAACCTTAAGCATAACAAGTTTGATTCCCTAATTCTTTGACCTTGGGTGGGGAAATAAACCCTAGTTCTTGGCTTTGACTAATTTGGATAAAAAATAGCCCTTGTAGTCTGATGAAGAAGAAATGCATAATGACCTTAACCCTAGTTTGCATGATTCTTTGATCTCAAGCCTTAGGAATTTATGAAAGGAATGTATGCAAAGCTATGCTAATGCCCTAATGGAATTATGCACATGAATGGGAAACATAAACCAATTAGAAATATAATTAGGAGAGCTATTTTTGAGGTCAACAATTTTCTTATAATCATTAAAAAAAAATCTTATAGAGGAATAAATATGATCACTTGCACCAGAGTCCACAATCTATAATCCAAGATTTGAATGATTAAAGGTATACCAAATTTGAGTAGTACCTGAAGTAATGTGATTATTTGTATGTGCTACTAAATTCACTTTGCTATATGAAGCATTATGATTTGCATTGGAACTTGATGAATGAAGAAAATTCATAAGGTGATCATACTAAATTACCATAGAGAAAATCTTGTTGAGTTTTAGGTAACAAAATCATGAGTAAAATATGAGAATGAACAAAATCGAATGAGTTATTTATGCTAGTAAGGAATCAAATTAAACATGTAATTTCATGCTCAACTTTTACATTACTTAAACTTGTGATGCAAACACAACAATGTGGAAAATAACAAGTAGGAGTAGAGACACACACACTTCAATTTCATCCTATAGAACCTTTAAAGCTGTGTACAATTTTGAATAGAGCGAGAATCTTACTTCAAACTAAAGATTCCATATTGTAACTCGGAGATAAAAATATAGTCATCTTGTGAGAAAAATTCTTTGAGCTTGTTCCATACATCAACGATGTTATCAAGGAAAACAATGTTTTGTGAAATTGAATCCTCAACTAAATTCATGATCTAAGAATGAACCAATATGTTACTATGATTCTAAGCGTGGATCAAATTCTGCAACATGAATTGAGCCATCAACAAAATCAAACATATTTCTCCCACCAAGATCATGTCTCATGGATCTTTACAATGCATGATAGTTGGAATGATTTAGAACCGGTGAAACTAAAAGTGAAGATGGACCATCACCACAAGAAAAAAAGTGTTTTGCGACACTAAAATTGCGACGGTTCCATGAAAACTGTCATCCCTCGTAAGTTACGACAGTGGCCACGACAGTTTTGGACAACCGCCCTTTATTTTTTAAAACATCCTTAAACATTTACGACAGTTGCAGGTCCAGTCGTCCTAAAAAGAATTTTGCGACTGTTCTACCACGGTCGTCTCCCAATACATTAGCACGTACGCCTCAAAAAAATTTAGGTCTACGACGGTTCTACAACAGTCGTCCCTTTAATATCCAAATATCCCTATAACACGCCTTGAAGAAAGAGGGAAACAATACGCTGTCATCTAGGAGCTTCACATTCTCAACCGCTCTTTGATTTTCTTCATGCTGCTTCACGTTTTCTCAGCCGTGAATCTCTCTATCTCTCTCAGCTACGAGCTTCCCTCTCAGCCGCCACCATGATTCTCTCTTAACAGGTTTGTCTTTCTGCTTGATAATAAACCCTAAGTTCTTGAGGATGTGTTTATATTGATAGATATGGATGAGATAAATGGAAATATCTTCAAACACTGAGTTAGGTTTAGATCTGTAGTACAAAGAAACAAGAGAAATTTGAGGATGTAGACACTCTTTTGTTCTTTCACAATCAGATACATTATAATACCTTCAATCAATAAACCCATCATTCACAATTTCAAGTTCGTTGCTGATAATGATTTTTTTTTTTGAGAATTTTGGGCACCCTCACTAACCCTTTTGTTATTACTGCTAATTTTCATCTTATATCGATAAATCTAATATTTCTTGAATGCTGAATTAAAATCCATCGTATATACCTTCAAATTTATGGTATGGTTCATGAAATTTTGGGTAACCTAACTAACCCCTTGTGTTTTAATTATGTTTGTCTACGATAAAAAAGACATGTATGTAGGGTCGAATACAAATGTTGATCCAAATTTGATGCCCTCAAACATTTCAAATTGTTGAATGAAATAAATTTGAGTTTAAAACACAAATTGGGAAGGTGAAACTTTTGGTTTTCATCAGTTATTAGTTTTCTCACTGCAGTAAATTTGGATTCGGTTCTTTCGACTGTTGTGATTTTCTCACTGCAGTAAATCTGGATTTGGTTCTTTCGACTGTTGTGATTTTGTCACTGCACTAAGTTTTGAAGTGCCGTTTAGTTGAATGCTGATGAACATATCTAAATTTCTAATCACTGTGTCAATATCTAATGTTGCTTCGAGATGTAGCATTGTCACGTGTCGGTGTCGAACACCTGCACCAAAACTTGTGATTGCATTTAATTTATTCATTTTTTCAAATTGTGTCAGTGTCGGAATAGTGTTTATGGTGTCCATGCTTCATAGGTTTAGAAAAGCTGAAATTTGATACTAGCTCTTAAAAACTTCTTTTAAACGAAAAGTTTATTCCCAAACACCCTTAAGTTTTTTGTATAAATTTTGTCATCTATATTCGGCATAGCCTGTACTTTCAATAAGCAAAATATTAGTGAATGATATATTTGGATGTATTGCAGAAACCAATGATCCACAAAACTCCATCCAGGGTGATTATTTTCTTCAATTTCAGAGAAAGTGTCAGGTAAAGTTAAACTGAATCATTTCATTATCTTATTCTAAGGGTTTTTTTTTGGAACTTTTAACAATTTGAAAAATTGTTGGGTCAATTCAATGCAATCAGGGACATTCACAAGTCAGCACCTACCTCATTATGCTGTTTCAGAGTTTTGTTTCCCCCTGTCTGATGCAGCCAATATTGAGAGACCACCTGCCATTATTTTATTTCCTCGATGCTCATCAATCATAAACCATAGTTTAAACCTCAAACTCATATGTATATAAGTGTATTAAGAAGCATAGTTAAGCTTAATTAGTAATTAGATTAAAGGGTTTAAATATCGTATAGACTGAAAAAATGGATATGTTTTTATTTTGACATATGCAGGTTCCAGTCCGAAGGATTATTTTGAACACCTTTTGTAGGGAGTTGGTCAAGCATTATTGAGTTTGAGTCCTAGTTGTGGTGTATAAAACATGCTTCTATCTACAAGATGAAGATGCTAATTTATAAGGTAAAATTGCTAGTAATTTATTTCCAATGATACTGAATTTGAATCATGTGCAACTTGTATATGCTTATAGGATAGTTTGTGACAACTAATACATATAGGTAAAAAAGTTGTGATAAGCAAACTGATGTTGAAGGCTTGACAGTTTGTGCATGACTGGTTTCCCCTCTCAGCAAGAAAGACTTGAGAATGAAAAAAAAGTATAACTTGTCCATGTTTTATTTTAACTTTGGTTTGTTCTTTCAACCGAATGCGAAAATTTCTTAATTTGGGTAAAGTTAAATCTACTGAAGTAAAGGAAGAGACTGTCAAAGTTGTTGTTGAGATTTTGAAAAATGCTGAATAATTCAAGCTCTCAGAAGATGGTCAGTTTCTTGCTCATTTGATTCAAATCATTCCTTTTTTGTGTTAAATAGTTATTATGGTTAGTTTAGAGTTAGATATAGTGGGTTTCTTTCAACTTCCATGTTGTGGCAATATTTTAATCTCTCTTTCAAGCTCTACTCACTATATTTGTATGAATCACACTACTGAACTGTCCAAGCTAGAAGAGGTAGTTGATCAGGTTAATACAAATACAAGAACAATTGCTGCATCACCATTCATATATAGTATGCAGCTTGAAGAAGTGGAGTCATTTTTCTTCAATATACCGAAGTAATATTAACTTAGCATTTGATTCGACTTGTCAACATTTGAATGCTTTGGATTATAATTCATTTATCATAAAATATTTTGGAAGATAGTACTGGAAGTAGAAAAGTACTTTAATTTAATTTATTTTATATAACAAATAATGAAGTTTTTTTTTCTTCTAATTTCAGGTTAACAATGTTTGGCTGCCCTGTCATATTGAAGATATAATTATCAAAATAATTTACAGTCTAAGGTAAAGTTGACATTGAGTTTATGTTTTAGACAACTATAATATGAATTGTTTTACAATCTCAACATTTATGAATGTTGAACTATTTTTCTAACAGCCTATGCATGTTCCAATTGGCCTCACCATAAAAAATATATGATTAGTGTATGAAACAACAATTTTTATATATGCTTATCAATTTGAATGAAATCAATTTAGTGCAGTGTTGGTTAATGTTTCACAATGTCTGACCCCTTTGTTTTCTTCTCCCTTGATTTTAATTCTACAATCACCTGAGAAATTATGACTGATTTTTCTATGGTTAGTAACTTTTTTGCCACATCAGCTAGAATGATTGATATTTATGCTGTTCTGTTTCATAAAGGTTTAATCATTTTTTCAGATTTATGCCTATCTGCAGCTATGGCAGCAACCACCAAAAGATGGCTTGCTCAAATTTATATTCGCGTAGCACAAAATGGGAGGTTGACAATTATTTCTTCTCAGAGTTATTGGAGATAATATTCAGTAGATACTTGTTGTATATGAACACATTAGTTGTTTCTAATAAATGAAGTGTGCATTTGTCAAAATAAAATGAAGAGAATTATTGAGTGATTATGTGGCTGACATTAAACAATGGTCTCCCTTATTAGTAATTTTTTTGCTCATATTTTTTTATTCAAGTTGATCAATATTTTCATTAGAATGCATTTATATTCGAATAAATTTGCTAGTTTTTATCCATGATCAATGTACACATTTTTAACTAGAAAAGATAAAAGGTTTCTTGGTACTAAGGAATTTTTTATAACATTAATAGAGTTGGAATAGTTAGAATTTAGATTTTTATTTATTTATATTTTAGTGCATCTAAAGGATGTATATATTACACATTACCAAGTTTTTAAGAAGAATCTTAAACTAGAATTATTAGAGCAACAATATTTGTTGGATATGTGACTCCACACACAAGAGGGGGAGGTAAATTTTGTTTTTTTGAAAAATGGTAATTTTAAAAACTTTTTGGATCATTTTATGAGTTTAAAAATCTTTTTAGAAATAAACAGCGAAAATTAAAATACAGAAGTTAAAAGTTAAGGGATAGAGAGAAAAAAACAAAATTTATAGAGGCTTGGTCAAAAGAAAAAGACCTAATCGTCTCCCAAATAGTTCTCCTTGAGAATAAACTTATGAGCTTTTAATTGGTTGAACTCTCGAACCCCCTTATACAAGGAAACTGAAGTTTGTGGCTTAATTCTAACCAAATAGAAAATACAGAGAGAAGCAGTGAGTCTTTCTTCCAAACGACGGATTGAAGCGGTTAGTATTCTTTCAAAAAAGAACCTTGAGGCGGTTAGTCTTCAAGCTTCAAACCAAGCTTTTACACGAGATGATCTTGAACCTGAGAGAGCTTTTAACACCAGACTGAGCTCACGAACCGAGCTATGATTATCAGGCTAATTACCAAGAACATAGGAGATTTTATACCATGCTTATCTAAAACCTTAAAAACCTTTAACACCTGGATAAATTTGAACCGAAAGAAGCATTTTAGAGCCTTCGAATTGAACTGACAACTTAGTAATTAAATCCCCAAAATCATATTTTTAACGGGTTTAACTTCGAACCTAAATAAATAATCTCTAAATGGGTGAATTATACAACCATGATAAAAACCAAACTTCCTCGGTGAATTTACAGTACTTCCATTCCATAATTACAATTGTCTCACTTGCAAAATGACTTTCTCGAAAACGCTACGACTAAACTTTAGTAAAAGAAAGTAAAAAAAAGAAATAATTTTAAGAGAGAGTGAGGAGTGGATAATAAAAGCTCATGTTTCTAGATGTAAAAATATAAGGGAAGAAACTTCTATTTATAAGTTCGAAGTTGATGAAAATAATATTGGATCCAAAATTAATGAGACAAATGATTGGTATCATGCGTTAATCAATTGCTAAATATACAAGAAAAATTGATTGTTAAATATACAAGGCAATCTTGGAGGTTTAATAATCAGTGAAATATGTCAAACCGCAATAGTTGATTAAATGCACCCATAAAATAAGTGTTACTGAATTGTATATGACAAGACATTATACCTATCAAATTTATAAATTACACATTTAATTTCTCTTGTTTTTAATAATCTTATTTTAAATAGAATTAAAATATTAAAATATTTATATTCTTATATTTTACAACATACTCAATCACTAAATTAATCTTTTATAAAATAATTGAATTATGTGTTTTAATTAAATTAGTGCAACTTATACCTTATTATAACTTAAATTTGTTAATTGTATGGAGAACTAATTGGCAACATATACTTCCAAATTTGATAAAAAATAAATAAAAAAATTTACATTATAATAATTTTATTGTCTTCTTTCATTTCGTTGTCGAAATTGTAGATAACAAAAAAGACATAATTTCAAAGTATATGAAATTATAAAAAGAAATAAATATTTAAAAAATACAATTGTTGGTATGAAGCATAAATCTTAAATGACGATTTAGGAAATATATTATTTGTAGTTTTTTGATATTTCAAGAATTCATATACTTATTTAGGAAACGATACACATACTTTCTCGATGCACTCAAGGTAGTAGTTCAGCTTTTCAGCACTAATAAATACTCGTATACAATCATCAGTAGTTTCACATGGATCTGGAATAAAAAATACAATAAAAAGTGTTAATAAAACATATAATAAAAGATTATGAAAGAAACTACAAAATGAAAAAAGAAAATATTTGAGAAAAATGATTTACACATAGCCTTCGCTGAAAGAAGGAATAGGGACAAAAACAAAACTTCATAAATAAATTTGAGAATTTTAGCCATGATTTTTTATCTTTTATTTTATAAATGATTGAGATTTGATCAATATGTGTAAGTTTAATGCAATGCTAAACACAATTAATATTTATAACATTAAAATACATAATATATTTTAATATATTTTAATTGCTTCTTTTGCACTCTTAATAAATTGTCTTTTATGCATATTTAAAAAAGGGTAACAAAAAAATACTTTATAATTTAGATTTATTTTTCATTTGAAGAAACTTTTCATCCTTTGGTGATAGAAAGGAGACAATATTGTCATGTATTATTAAAAATACGTATATTGTTTTAAAAATGATTTTTATAAAATTATATATTTGTGTAAAAAAAATTAAAAAAAAACTTTTAATAAAAGCTTCAAATGAATTTTTTTTTAAGAATAGTTGTTCTTATTTGTTTAGAATAGTTATTCTTAAAATGTTATTTTAGCTATTTCATCTTTTTATTGAATTTTTTGGTTGGATATCAAAATTTCAAAAAAATCAGTTAATTATGAAACTATTTTAAATAGATTTTCATAAAAATTATTTTTGAAATACCATTTCTTGAAAAAATTACAGTTTTGACTATGGTTTGGTCTTCAATAATGCTTGTTTATGTTATATGATGTCAAAATTAATGTTTCAATTTAGAAAAAATGAGTATAAAAAATTTGTAATATTTTAAAAAACGGTTTTGTAAAATTTATTTTCAAAAATATAAAGAAAAAAGATGAAACAAATTGTTTGTATCATATTGCAATTTCTTTTACATTATTTGATTCTTCATTCCTAATTTGATTCCTACAAAAAAAATAAGTATATTATTTTAAAAAATAATGTAGTTTGATTACTAACAAAATTACTTTTTGATAATTTCTATTTTGAAATTAAAATTAGAGATGAATATATATATATATATATATATATATATATATATATATATATATATATATATATATATATATATATATATATATATATATATATATATATATATTAATTATGTTTATAAAGATAGATAATTGTATTCCACCTATTAAATATGATAACTACTCGATGACAACAATTATGGTCTAAAAGAATCTAACCATAGAAGATTTACCAGCATATATTTAGATTTTTATCAGTTACTTAACTAATGTAATAAAAAGATTTAGTTTATACATGAAATAAACAATGCAAAAATATATCATATATTATGAATGAAAATAAACTTCATTCCTAGAAACTAGCATTTATACTTTGAAATTATTTTAGAAAATCAATATCTATTATTTTCTATATAAAATAGTCATATTTTGAAAAGAAATAAGAATAAGAATAGTAGCTCAAAGTTAGTGAAAATAATATTGTAAGTAATATTTTGAGATTAAGAGTTTTACAATAGAATCAAAAGAAACTTTTATTTCATATTCTTCTTAAATCAATTACTTTCTTTCATGAATATAATATCAAAATTATGAAGTGTAGGATCTATCTAGAGTTTGATTAGTGGTATTTTGCATAATGAAATGTGAAGTCTTTGTCGTCACTCGTTCAAGTGCATAACTACTACCTACTTACATTTATATGCGAGTCACCATTCTCGCTTTGTGAATATGATAGTACACAACCTCTTGAAATCGCTTTGTGAGAAAAAACATAAGAAGGGATGAATGGTATGTAATTTCTTAATGCCTCCTAGACTTTCTAGTGCACCGTGTAAAAATACAATAATATTAAAGGTTTTATAGATACATTTTTGGACGCATCAAATGCATATTGATGAGCCTTTTATCGAAGATGCATCTTCCTAAACATTATGTAAATATATTTTTGGAGCGTTAAGAAGCAGAAGCAAAAACACAGAATAAAAAAACAGCGAGTTAACAAAATAAAATCATGATTAAAATCAGAAAATCAGCAATACATAATAGATTTTAACATAGATCAAACATTATATTTTAATATCCAGGTGAACGTTCCAACATCTTGATAATATCATGAGCTATCTTGAAACAGTCGCGTCCAGCTAGATCAGAACTTTTGATTCTAAAGGAAATTTTTGCCCACATAGCCCTTAAATCAGCGCCCGTCTTTAGCTCATAGTTTATGAACACAATCTTCTCTTCTTTGTCAATAGAGGACGAACGATACTCGATCTTCATAATTTTCCAATTATCGCCATATGGTATGAGCTTCTACAGTGTGTATTCAAAATCTTCAAGAAGGGTGTACTCAGTGGTCTTAAACTCTCTTGAGGGTGTAACACTATTACGGTGAATATTTCTGACATGCCAAATGCTATTCATTCTTTTGTATTGTGTTTTGGTTTGAATCAATAAGACAAGTTCCCTATATTTATAGTTGTGGTAGACTAATACTATCCTGTACCAAGGAACATTCCAAATATGCATCTTTGGTACCACCCTTAATTTCATATATGTATTTCCGGAACCTTCTCTAGAAGAACAGAATAAAACATAACAGAACAAAACAGAACAGTAATAGAACATGTAATCAATGCAAAATTTTTTGAGAAACTTCAAAATGTATATAGTAGACACCATAACACGTTAATAAAATGTTACATACAATAAATTGATAAATAAATACTAAAATAAACTGAAAGACTTGTTGTCGGCCATATCTACAATTATTAGTGGTACCCCCTTTGACTTTTGTTTATTTGTTTTACTTTTAATCTTGCTCAATTTAGTGACCTCTTGAATCCTTTCAACAAATAGGTCTGACCAAGTCTCAACTTCGATTGTAGAATGAGTTGTACACTCTAGTGATGTATGTAATATGGCATCCTAGTTTCAAATAAACTTGGAAAATGTTCCGGATTTGAAACCCACCCAACACAGATAATACGATCATTTGAATTTGAAGGTGGAGCAGTGCGTAGTGGAAAAAAAGTTTGCGACAAACTATATATTGTCATATCTATACACGCTCTATCATACACATTTGCTATGAGATGACCCATTTCATGGAACCACATCCATTTATCCTCTAGCACAAGTCCATTAATGTAAGGAATAAGAGAGTGATAAATTGCTTCAATATTTTCTTAATTCCCGTATAGCCGTGTATGATTCTTTATTGCCCCTCAACTCCGGGATAGATTGATGGAGGAATAGTGTGTGATCCTCTTATCCTTTATAGAACAAAGGAGAAACAACTAAAAAATCGTAGCTACCGTCACCCTTGACGTTGAGATCCGTTCAATGTATTTGTGCATAAAAACCGGCGTCTCCTCAACGAATAGGATTTTCGGTGGAGGCGGTGAAGGAGGTGGTTTGCTAATGCGATCTCCTTTGAAAACACTTTTCTAAGATTTTGAAGTTGGTGATTCGGGAGAAAGTTTGGCAACATGTTCAAAATATGAAGGAGACCACACTGTTGAATTATCATTCGGTCTTTGAACTTGTGTTCCAACACTGTGATGCTATGACCAAATAATGTTTGTATCTTATTATGCTGGTTTTGGATCATTTGATTCATAAAATCTCAATCTTTACACAAATCACCCTTACTATTTTCCAACCAATTCTTCAGAGTAGCTTGGGTAGACTCAACTTGGTTTGTTGTTGCATTTCCAAGGTGTGTAACCTGACCGGACTAAGCACACACAATCTTCTCCTTAACCTGGTCCAAAATTGTAATTTCAACCTATTTCAATAAATTTGTATATTTATCACACACCTTTCTGAATTGTATAACAACATCTCCATATAACTCTTTTAAAAGAATTGCATCCAATATTTTTTCCACTATGACTCATGTGTTAACCATTTTTCCATCTTTACACTCTATCTTATTTGACCCTATGACGGTCCTAAAAGGTCCTTAGATTTATAGACCATGTGCGAGCCTCGTCACGCCTATGGACTAGCCATGACGAAATCATCGGATAGATCGACTCTAGGCGGAGTCTTCGTAAAAATCTCATTATTATGTACATCCCATAAGCCGATACAACATGACATCTTTTATAACTTTTTTTCGGGTGTATAGATTCTTTTTATCAAAGAGTCTCAACCCAATAATATATATATATATATATATATATATATATATATATATATAATAAAACATGAATAGTAAAAGCAAGAAAAATAAATGAATAAAGGAAAGAAATAAAAAACAAGCAAACAAAAACAAAGAACCGTAAAACTAGAGGGTAGGCATGACTCTCTTTACGGTGTCTCCAACAGAGTTCTATTTGAGTTGAATTTTTTGTTAGCGATTTGTGTAGCTCCAGCAGAGTTGCTATTTGAGTTGAATTTTTTGTTAGCGATTTGTGTAGAGGTATAGTAAAATATGTGCAAGCGGAAATATATAACTATAAGGATGGAGAATTATTTACAAGTTATTAAATTATTCACTTAAATTATTCATCAAGACATCACACTTACTATACAGAGGAAAAGCATGCTTACACCACTTAGCTTTCGGGATTGCTTCCAACCATTCAAAAGCATCATTGTTAGCCTCTTTGATCTTGAGCATGAATTGTTCATGAGCCTCCACATAAGTAGCCTTTGCTGCAGCCAGCATGAGATCCCTAAATAAGGTTCCCCCTCCAAACTTTTTCTTAAAGTTTGCATACAAGTGCCTTACACAAAACCTGTGTTCAAAAGCTGGATATTGCTCCTCAAAAACTTGTACAAGACCCTGAAACAACAATGAAACCATTACCACATATAATTATTAAGGAAAGACAATCAAAGGAGGTATAGCCAAAAAAATAGACATGCCTTTTGTTGGTCAGAAATGAAGCACCATCTTTTTTCACCAATATCTTGAAGTAGCAGCTCCATAAACCAACTCCAAGTGTCTTTTGACTCAGTTTCCACCACTGCAAAAGCTAAGGGTAGATACTGGTCATTTGGATCTCTCCCAACAGCTATTAACAATATCCCACCATACTTGTGCTTTAGATGACATCCATCTAGTCCAATAAAAGGCCTACAAGCCAATTTCAGGGCTTTCTTTGTTCCATCAAAGCACACATAACACCTTTCAAATCTTGGTAGTAAACTTGTTCCAGGAGTTTGTATATTCATCTTGAAGGTGTTTCCTGGGGAAGCCCTTCTCAATTCAGCCCCATATGACCACAATAGACTGAACTGTTTGCTAGAGTCCCCTTCAACAACCCTCTTAGCAATCCGCCTAGCCTTAAATGCCCTACATCCAGGGATTTCAGTTGCAAATCTCACTCTTACATCTTCAATTACTTCATTCAATTTCATTTTGCTACAGTTTTTCATCCTATCAACAATTACTTTTGCCACCCATTCAGCTTTTGCACTCTTGTTAAAAAATTGTCTTCCACACTTGTGTTTATCAAACAATGTCTTGATCTTAAATGTAGTTGATGTTAACACTCTGCTACACAACACAGTGTAATTGCACTGTCCCTTCTCCTTGCAAACAACTCTACATCTCACTGCATCATTTTTCTCAAACCTGACATCCCTCCCATTCAGCACATTATGTTCAAGAATACAACTCTTGAACTGACTAAGTGATGAAAATTCCATGCCTACCTTGAACTTAAAATCTTTGCTTACACCATCTTCCTCATTATACCTAACAACCCTGGGCCTATCATCATCACTATCATCTTCAGCACCACTGTCAAGCTCATCAGTCAAATACTCATCTTCGATGACATGTTCCTTACCCATTTCAGGTGTAATCAAGCTAGGATTCATACACTGACTAGAGCCTGCAACATCTGGACCATCTGCTCTAGGTTGCTTATTATGTTCATCCTTTTCAATACCCTCATCAAAACCTTCATCAAAGGGATTCATCCTTTCTTCCTCACTGTCTTCAAACTTAATATCCTTCACTGACTCATCACTGGAACTCTCATCACCCTCATCACCCTCATCACCCTTTGGTTCATCATCACCTTCATCCATATTGCCCTTCTTCCTCTTCCTTACATTCTCCATAAATGTTGCATCCCCTGTGCTTGGTATCTGCTCAACATATATTTCAATGTCACCTACTCCATTATAGACTGAAGCAGCCATCTCAAAAGCATCACTATCATCCCTAAATGGACTGAGGTTATTTTCTAGACTACCATCAGCATGCTTCCACCACATCCTAACTTTTTTGTAGTCAAAACCAGGATCCATGGACATAACCAAGTCACATGAGTCAAAAAACGACCACGACCCTGTGTCTTGACCAGTAAAGGCATAAACTTCCCCACCCTTGTATGTCAGATTTGGTTCTTTTGCAAAAGTACCCTTAGTGTAAAATATTACCTTAAATGTACCCATCCCTAAAAAAACAGTGAAAACGACAATAAACTAAGGACCCACGAAAAACATTTTTTATACCAAACAGAGCTTTGTAAAAGGGGAATAAAGTAATATACAACTGGTCCTACCTGAGATTCAATGTTGAGGGACCACAGCACTTTCAGCTTTCAACCCGTGTTTGGGACCACAGAGATGTAGTGCGCAGAAAAAACGACCGTTACTGCAACCATTAGATACGAATCAAGTTAGTGGTGGAGAGAAATCGTTAGCATATGTAGTAATTGAAGATTGTTGACATAAATGAATGGAAGTGGTGGAGAACAAACCTTCTCTTCGTGAAAAAAACCCTAGCAGAGAGTGTTTGTGAAGAAAGAGGAATGAAGATGAAACGTTTGAAAATTCTGGGTTTATTGCTTAGTTACTGATTTAATCTAACACATCAGCATATATTATTTAAAAAAAAAAATGAAAAAAATGCCAGGTCAAAATCCACGTCAGCTTCTTTTAAGTGGAATTGACGGCAGGGATGCATAATAGGGACGGAAAATATTAGAGGGACCATTGTTTGAACAAAAATATTAGAGGGACTAAAAGCATTTTTTGGATTATTTACAGGGACCTAAAACATATTTAACCCTTAAATTAATCGGGGAAGCCCTAAAAATTATGTACAAAATGATAACTTTTCCCATAAAATAAAGGTAGAGGCAATGGTTTAATTAAATCTCTCACCCGTAAAACCTAAAACATATACCATTAGATTTGATCTATGGTTTAAATTATTATAAATAAAAATAGAACATTTACGCGGCCCCACATACAATTTTGTCCCTCGAATTCAATAGTTTTTTTCTCCTATAATCCTTTATATGTAACCCACCTCCAACTTAGCAAAACCCATCTAATTGAAACACCCTTAAATCATGAACGGATATTGAATATGTGACAAAGTTATAATAAAAACTTTTGTGAAAAGAAAGAAGTTATCAGGTTCAACTATGCATAAATATTCTGTGTGAGGCTGCCTAAATGCTCCATTTTTTATTTTAATAATCTAAATCGTTTATTAAATTTAATGGTAAATTTATCCTTTAAAAGTAATAATAATAATAAAATAATATTAATACAACAAAAGTAATACTAATAATAATAATAATAATAGTAATAATAAAATAAACAATATAATGAGTAATTATGTAATATCCCGATCCACTAATTTCTTGAAATTACACTAATACTAGCGTTAAAGTAAAGTTAGTGATCAAAATTAGAAGATTAAGTGGTGAGTTAGTAAGACACAGGTTTGTTGGTCTTTTGAAGGATAAGTCAAGGGCAATTTAGACTTTTTGCACTTGGATTATTTAGACCCGATGACTAGCCTTTGTAACTCACTTTATCATTCATTCCCACGCTTAGAATTCAGCAAAAGAGCAAGAGGAGAGAGAGCGGGAAGATCAAGGAGGAAAAAGGGAGGAGAAGTTCAAGATTCCTCTTGCATGCATGCATCATCATCATCTCAATCTATACCATCCTCTTATTTCATCTACAACTTTCTAAGGTGGGTTCCTAGGTAGTATCCTTGGGGTAGATTCTAGAGTTTCATAATAAGGGATTTTGGAGTTTTTGAGAATTGATTGCATGTTCTTGTGTTGAACTTGTTGTTTTGTGTTTAACTCATGTTGATTGTGCTAATTTGTGTTGCATGTTGTTGTGAGTCATGAAGATACATGATCCTTGATTACATGATTATTCTTGTTGACTTTCCTATGTTGTTTTACCTGCAAATCATGTTAAGAATGATCATGTTATGCCCGGGTCAATTTAGATTGAGAATAACATGTGTTGGAATCGATTATATGCAAGAAAATGTAGCATTTTTACTCTAGTTCAGCGAGCAATCAATTGGAGGGGGTGTAAATCGATTTCTTTCTAAAGAAAATATGTTAATTTTTATTTTGTTCAGTGGTGCAATTGATTGGAGGGGTGGTGCAATCAATTGCTCTATGTGAAAAATGACATTTTTTTCTATTGTGCTTCATGTGCAATTGATTTGCACCTGACTATTAGTAAAAATTAGTTTGTTAGATACTTTATTAGCCCTTTGGTGAAACTAACTGTAATATGGTGGGAGAACTGACTTTTTGTTTTGTTATTTTTCAAAATATGTTGCGGTAAGCAAGAGTCGTCACCGACTTTTATTGTATCCAATTAGGAAAGGCAAAAAGAACAGGAAAGACCTTTTTTAAAGATTTTGAGTTCGAGGGTAGGTTATACAAATGGAAGGTATTAGCACCCTTTGTATCCATGGACTCTTAATTGCTTAGCTCACTTGTTTTAGTTTGATTTGTTTGAAAATGTTGTGTGTGTTTAGAAAAACTGTTTGTAAAAGAGTTTAACTTTGTAATGATCCTTGTACGAATGTATACAAAGTGTTATCTTGAAAGATGTTTTGGAAAACGAGGTGTGAAAAGTATTTGAAGATTTGATTTTTTGTGAGCAAGCATTTAAGAATTACCTACCCCTAGTTTGTAAGGTTTTTCCTATTCTTAAGGCTTTCCTTGAGTGATATTACTATACATACCATTTGTGGGTAGGTAGTTCTATGCATTGGATGTAAAGGAACATCAAAGGGACATTGAATGGTCATAGAAGGAAACATCTAAATATACCTTAGCAATCGAAGGGACTATCATTATTTTATCATAGGCAACTCGAGGGGCAAGATCATTTCACCATAGGAAACTCGAAGGGACTATGATCTTTATATCGAAGGGACTATGATGATTGGAATGGAAGGCAATATTTGCTAAGGTATCCCTACGCTTGAGGGGCTTGACCATTTAATCGAAAGGCAACAAGAGAGGGTACCCTAAAGGTGAGTGTGTGAGAGGTGTGTTGTATTCATATATTTATCATGAAGTTAGTGAGTTAACAATTGTTTTTATCTTTCCATACAATCCTATTAGTCATGCATCTAACAGTTAAAATGTACAGGAAATAAGGTGCGGAAACTTAAAGTCTCTACGCTATTACATGGCCTCGGGGATTGGGGTTACAATTTGCCAAATGGGGATGAAAAATGATATTACAAACCCAAAATGAAAATTAAGGCAAAGAGTAAAGCGATTAAATATACAAGAATCGGTAACTTGCGAATGCCGATCATAGTCCTAAGGCTCAAAGTGTAGTACCTCACAAAAATCAGGAAAACGTTAGTATGGATATAACAAATGATGTATGAATAAATGAATAAATGCTAACGAAAATTAATTAAAAATTAACTAAAGAAAGAAATACAATGGAAATAAGCATATTAAATCTAAAAAGAAATTAAAGATTAAACAACATATTTTTGGTCTTTTTATATGAAAAATGAAAAAAAAAAACTAATTTAACTAATACTCTAATATTTTTTGTATCAACTGAAATTAACAAATAAAAAGACAATTAAAGGCTAATAGAAGAATGTCAAGGCCCGAATCATACTACCAAAACTCCCCTTCTTTCATTAGATCCATCAGATGCGCTTACTTGGCTTATTTAACTATATCAAATAGTTCTGCATTTTTCATCAGATCCATCAGACGCGCTTAGTTGCAATGACGTGTGCAGAAGATGAATAGTGACAAAGTGGTTACAAAAAGTACCGCATTTCTCCTATTAGATGTTGGTCGAAGGTAACAATTTTTGGGGGGCATATGTTTCACTAGGATTTTTCAGCTAGAAGAAAGTCAAGAAAGAATGTCAAAGTGAAAAGACATTTCATGTGAGAAAACATTAATGAAGTGTTTAAGAGCATTAATGACAAAGTGCTGACATGGAATTATCTAAGGTGTCGACGAAGGAAGACATGGTTTGGAGGAATCTAAGAAACATATCCAAATAATCATGATCTTCTTGAAACATTTCCAGAATCTCGAGAAGGGGGTTGACATGACAATCACTAGAAAAAAGATATCACTCGATTGAAACATTAAAAATTAAAGACTTAGTACTCGTATAAATTCCAAAGTTAATTGTAATCAATGTCGATAGCACATTGGGCAATTATTATTAGGAGTTTGTGGGAAAGTTTGAAGCAGTTATAACTCAAAATGAGTTATAAACAGATAGAGTCATGGGTGACACGTAGACGTGCTAGTGGGAATCTGAGGATCAAGTGTGGAGTGAACTGAAGCAGTCCCCTAGTGGTCATAATTGTCGTTGATGATTACGTTGTAAATATAACTAATAGAAGACCCAAATATTGTATCAAAGGTCGCAAAGTTTGATACATTACTCTCTATACCATTAGAGTATTTGAGTCAAAGAGAAAAAAAATGTGCGAGAAATATGTATGTGGCTGCGTCCAACCTTTTCATTCTTTTCCCGTTTCCTTAAATGAAACATTTACTTTTTGTCTCTATCTTCACTTTGTTTCATGTTATTGACAACACTTTATCTTGTCACTGACTACAACTTATCTTTGTTTAAGTTCATTCTTTACTATGTCGTCGTCCAAACAATGGCTGCAAACACACACTTTTTCATACAAATTATTTACACAATTTGCTTTGAAGATTTTTGAGTTAATCTCACTTGTTTTCTAAACTCGTAATTGGTTATCAAAAACACCGGTAAACAATCACAAATTAGAAAATGTCAAACCACATCGTCATAGGATAGTTGGTCAATTGTACCCCCATAGAGAAATCGTCATAGGATAGTTGGTCAATTGTACCCATAGAGAAAGTGTTATTAAATTGTATATGACAAAAAATCAAATTTAAAAATTACACAAATATGATTTTTGTTGTTTCTAAAAAAATACTCTTATTTTAAATAAAAATAAAAATAAAATATTTTCATATTCTTATATTTCATTACATATATTTCATCACTAAATTAATTATTTTTAAATTAATTGAATATCAAACTTGTGCAACACAAATAGTTTATCTAATTATAACTTCAAAATTTATTAAGTTTATATGGAAAACTTGTAGGCAACAATATAGAGAACAAGGTCATAATTTTATTATAGTATATTTTATTGTCTTTCTCATTTCATTGTCGATATTTTAGAAAACAAAGTCATACTTTCAAGTATATAAAAATACAATTCTTGATTGGAAGCATAAATTCTAAATAGCAACTTATAAAATATTCTACCATATAAGATATATTTATTATTCATAATTTCTTTTTTTTTGTATATTTCGTCCTTACATTAGCAATGCCAAACAACATACGTTTATAACGCACTTGACTTGTCCATGTATCTTATTCACGATAACTAACACGTATGCACAATCTTCATCAGTTTCACATGGAACTATAGTGAAAAAATAGAATAAAAAATGTTAATAAAATGTAATAAAAAATTATGTAAAAACTAAAAAATAAAAAAATATATATTTAAGGGGAAACCATTATTTACATATAGCCATCGCTAAAAGAAAGTGTAGGGACAAAAACAAAACTATAGTATAAAGAAGTTTGAGAATTTTAGCCATATGTTTTTATATTTTACTCTTACAAATGAATTGAGATATATTCAATGTATATTAATGCAATGCTAGAAACACTTAAATATTTGTAGCACTAGAATACATAATATATTTTACTGCCCCTTTTTGCACAATTAATAAATATTTCTTAAATATCTTTAGAAAAGAGGTAACATAAAAATACTTTATAATTTTTAAATCTATTTTTTAAGAAACTTTTCATCCTTTGGTGATAGAAAGTAGAGATGTGTTTTTAAAAAATTTGTAAAAGTGTGTGCAAGTTATCTATATGAATAATGGTAAGGATAAAACTAAAATACAATTCTTTAGGTTGTTCTTACTATTTTCTAATGAAAATATGACAAGTGTATGATTTCTACTTACACGTATGCAAATTTCTCCTATTTTCACTCACTAAAAGATATTTAAATAGGGGTGTTCATTGGTTCGGGTAAATCCGAACCAATCCAGAATCCGAACAAAACCATAGTGTTTGAGTTGGATATTTTTTCAGTTCGGGCAAGAACCGAACTAGGGATGGCAATGGGTAGGGTATGGGTAGGGTACTATAGTACCCATCCCTATACCCGCGGTTATAAAAAATCCTCGTACCCGAGCCCATACCCGTTTGGGTAACACCTTTAGCACCCGTACCCGTGCCCTTTGGGTATGTATGTACCCATACCCGTACCCGTTACCCGCATTTCTAATAAAAAAAAAGTATATCAACTATAAAATATCATATCATTTTAAGTTTTTAGTATCATTTAAATATTTTCAAAAAACTTAATGTTAAATTATGAAATAAACAAACATTTATGTTACATATATAATGGTTTAACATGGATGTATTTTTGAAAATTGATAGACATTTATTTTAATATAATAATATAAACTAAAATATATAAATATATATGTTGTGCGGTGTCGCGGGCGAAAAATCGTTGTTTTTCTAAATGAGACACCTGATGCCTTCTTTGGGCTCGAGTGCTCAAAAAAATGATTTTTCTTTTGTACCGACCAAACTTTTTATTGTTTCCAAAAGAGGAAAAGGAAAAAAGCTGCAATAACCTAAAAGTGGGGGGAGAGATCTTGGGTAAGAGGGTTGGTTATACGAAGGGAAGGTATTAGCACCCAACGTATCTATAGTACTCTATAGGTTTCTTTGTTTTGTTTATTCCATTCTTGTTATGGTGGAGGTTCTTGTGAGATAGGTGGGACCTAAGGTGTTTGTTTGATTATGCTCGCAAAGATCATCGCGATCCTCTGCATACATATCCCTTAGAGGGAATCAGAGCATCTGTAGCTCGGGGTCTACGGGTGCTAAGGTTTGAATGGTTTTTTTTGTTTTGTTTTGCTCGCCAAGGATCGACCTTGTGCCTACGTATTCTCAAAGGGATGTTGAGAAAGTCAGAGCAATCGTAGTTCCCACTTATGCTAGTGGAAGCAAAGGAAAATAGACAAATGTCGTCTAAATGCTAGATGTATCTAATCTATATCATCACATACATCTGTTTGATTTTTGTTTGAAAATCTTTTCATTATAAGCCCGGGGCCATGCCACTTAGGGTGCTTAGAATGATAAAGATGTTTTTGTTTGTTTAACCAGCCTTGTGGCAAAAGTTTCAATGAAGTCAGCCTTGTGACGAAAACTTTGATTAATCAGCCAGCCTTGTGGCAAAAGTTTCAATGAAGTCAGCCTTGTGACAAAAAATTTGATTAATCATCCAGTACGGTGGTAAAACAGTTTGATTGATTAGCCAGCCTTGTGGCAAAAAGTTTGATTGATTGATTGATTGTTTGTGATGATATAGAAGAGATACTCCTAGCATAGAGATGAAAAATGTCTAATCTCCTAGGGTATTTGATTTGGATATTGGGGATGCTTATAAGAAGCCCGTGGGTCCTTGTACGAAGCCCAAGAGGAGGCTATCCGAGGGTCCTTGCATTGTAAGCCCAAGAGGAGGCTATGGGAGGGACTATCGGGGGTCCTTGCATTGTAAGCCCAAGAGGAGGCTATGGGAGGGTCACTCGTTTGTACAAAGCCCAAGGGGAGGCATGGTATAGTTGGTTTGAGCTCTTAGAGCGATTTCACCGGGAAACCATACTCTATGTCCTAACCTAAACTAGGGAGATTCTTTGCACGAAGCCCAATAGGAGGCTATGGGGAACCTAGTGTTGTACTAAGTTGAATAAGCACACATATCACACATATGAACAAACATGAACAAGTATGAACAAACATGAACAGGTATGAACAATTATATATATATGACAGAGTGTGTGTATATAATGGAGTTTATGAAGGAAATATACCTGTAAGCATGATCCATTTGTATACACAGGGCTCGGGACTCATACTCGGGGAGAGTTTCATTTGAATTTATTCAAAGCTATGTAAACAGGTATTTACAAAGGGCTTGGGACTTATACCTACATGGAGGCCCATGGTATATTTTTGGGAAGATTTAAAGAAAACCTTCATTTTTGGTTTGTTATTCAAAGTTAAAAATCAAACTGACCGAGATATGTACAAAAGGCGTACAATGAAATACCTAATTTCATGTACTTGAGTGGGTATGTACAAAAGGGCTTGGGACTTATACCTACATGGAGGCCCATGGTATATTTGAAAAGCAGACGCGTCGTTTGAAAAACGGTTTGAAAGTTTGTTTTGAAAGAAAGTTTATTTATTTTGAATAAAAGACTGTGTAAAAAAGAAAAAAGGAGTGGGTCTTATATTCTCTAATATTCGAGAGGCCCCACATCGTTTTGAAAATCAATTGATCAATTAAAAAAAGATTTAATCAATAGTTTCAAAAAGAAATGGTTTATTGTTTTGAAAAGAACGATCGTTTGTTTTAAAACAATTTGAATTTGACAAAAGTCAACTTAATTAAGTAAAAAAAATCAAATTTTAATGCTTAATTAAGACCTAAGTGATTAGGGTTTGATCACAAAAAATATTTACAAGTGATTAGGTTAAGAATCAAATGAAAAACAATATTTTAAAGTATTAAAAAACACTTAAAACATGTCATTTTAAACCTATTTAAAAACGTATTAAATAAATCTTTTTTTGTGATTTTTTTTGATATTCATAAAATATATGTGTTAAATAAAGAGTGTACAAAAAATGAATGAAAAATGAATTAATTTGATGTGTTAATTAATTAATTAAAGTTGTAAAAAAAATGAAGAAAAACAAGTGTTAAAAAAATGGTTTGGTCCCTAGAGGACTTGAACTCGTGACCCTAAGGTCACCAACCAAAACAATAACCAGCTGAGCCACGCTTGTGGCTTGTTAGTAGTACGCGCTTGGTAGAATATATTACTCAACTGAATTTCAAAACTTATGAACCAAAAAACGCGCCAAGAACACAATCCCAATTTGAATTTGAATTTTCTGAAAACTGAACCAAATTGATCAAGTGAAGGGTCTAACTCACTCGTTTTTTCATAAGGATCATGATGGTGGTCTTTAATTGCATTTATTTTCACTCTAAGGCTATCAATTTTCTGATGAACACGAAGAACCCTAATTCTATGATTCAATCTGAAATCGTGTATGTGCAAGTTATGATGCAATTGATTGAGGGTTAATGATCCTCATGTGTGCAGAAATGAGATGGTATGTTCATATTTCATTTATGATGCGTGGAGAGTAGAGTTTGAAGTTCAAGTGCACTTACCTCAAAAACGGCCAAACTGAGAATTGGATTTTGATCTGGAGGTGTTACAGATGCTTTGTATCAATCTGAATAGCTTCTATGATGATTATGGAAGGTGTCTGGATGTCTGGAACAAGTTGAATTCATCTGAGCATGGCCATGGCACCCGATCTGCAGTTGCTTCAAGTATGAATCGAATTTGAAGATGGAGATGTTTCAGATCATATGTGAGTGTTTGGATAGTTCATATGTGATATATATGAGGTGTTGGAATTGTTAGTTTGGACAGAAATGATCTTGAATGGATTTTGGCATGATAAGGCCATGGTTATGCATATTTGAGAAGTGAGGTAGTGATTTTGAGCTTGAGGTGTTTTTGGGGTGTATGAGTGGTTCAAACAAGTTTCAAATGATGTTTATGAGTTGTGGGAAGCATCATTTTGCTCAGAACTTCAAAGGTTTAGAGGTTGAGCATTTTACCTCTTTGAAACTTAAGAAACTTGCCATTCAAGAAAGAAGAGAGAAAACCTATAATTGTGAGATTTTGGTGTGAATTGAAGAGTGATTTGAACCTCTATTTATAGGCCAAAGTTTCTGAATACAAAGCTCTTGCAAGTTGATCAAGAATGATGATTTGGCTTAAGAGATAAAATGGAATCTTTCACATTAAATGCAAATGGTTAAAAGTGACTTAACCATGGTTATTTCTCAAGCTTCTTATCCTCTTCCATTCTGATCTCAAATCAGAAAATATCTACCAATTATTGCATCTATGCATCATTACTTGGATCATTTGGCAAAATGGTTCATAACTTAGTGAAAATGGCTTGAAATTTCAAGTGAAAAGTTCACTAATGTCAAAATTCAAAACCATAGCTACACTCCATATTTTTTCATGCTCTTGGACATTTTGGAAAGCTCATGTTACACACTTCAAAAGCCTAGTTGAAAGTTTCTTCAAGACCTTTAAGGAAATGGGTGAAAAAGATCCATGAACTTTGAAGAAAATGAAGTTTTAAGTGAAATTTTCATAAGATGCCAACTTTGAAGCTCCATATCTCTTAAATGGTTGATCTTATGGAAAAAAATTATATGTGTCAAAGTTGTTTATTGGATCAAAATCTACAACTTTCATGTTGGAAGTTTTTTTCAGTTTGTAGGTGAAATTTTGAGAAATTCCATTTCAAAGTTTGGAAAAAAACCATGAAAAACACTTAGAAATTTTTCTAAGTATGGAAAGTCAAACTTTGACTTTTTGATTCTTGATTGATTTTCTTGATTTCTCTTGATCAAATGACTTCATATATCATATATTGATGATTTAAAACTTCAAAAGTCATGGTTGACCCAATTTCCCCAAAAGTCAATGGTGATCTTGTACAGTTGACTTTTTCAGACGAATCGCGTTTCTGGAGTTTTCAATGAAACAGGCTATCCTCATCAAATGAATGGTATGAATGGATCACATTGAAGCATTAGAGGATATTGAGCCATGGTTTGAGTTGTGGCACCATGTCCTGATTAAAAAGTCAGTTGTTCAGTGAATTAGGTCAAAACCCTAATTGTCGACCTGATGAAATTGATGACTGTGGATCTTGAATTGAGATGTAATTTCCATTGGATTTTGTCATAGGGATTATTTGAGGATGATTGAAACCTTTGATTGACTTCCTGGGGATTTTTAGGGTTTCCCAAATGTGATCCCTGATTTTAGTCCCTGATAGTTCAAAATCCTAATCTGATGATCTGAGATTTCACTGTTGATCAATCCTTGTGTAGGAGATGTTATGAGCCAATGGATTAAGTCAAAATGATGCACTTGTAGTCTTGAGGTCATGTCCCAAGTCATTAGGTCAATCTCTGAGCAAAAGTCAGGAGTATGCTATCTTCAGTCAAAACCCTAATCTGATTGATTCAGAGCTGTTGAGCTTGTTGAAATGAATCTCTGAGGACCAAATGTTGATTATTGATGAAGATGATTCATTTGAGATGAAGGGAGAACAAAACCCTAATTGATTGTTACTTGTACTGATGAGTGATTTCCTGATTAAATCCTGCTGAGTCACAAGTAGCAAACACAAGCTATGCAATTTTGTTAGAGATGCAAATGATGCATATGCAAATGATATGAGATGGTATCTTAGGTCAAAAATTGGGGTATGACAGATGCCCCTATTTAAGTTTCTTCAACCTGAGACATGAAGATTGAAAATCTTCGTTTTGATATGGTGGAAGAGACTTAAATATCAGAAGACGCAAATTTGGACCTAAGATACCAAAATTGCGAATGATGCAAGGATATCTTTACCGAGGGATATCAAACTGACTCCACTGGGGAAAAGAGATCGGGAAGGATATCTTAATCCGTTTTAGGAAGAGAATCCGTTTTTCGGGAAAGCAAGTGTATGCTTCACCGGGGTATGACAGCTTTGTAAGAAAAGCTTACCTACCGGCATTATCGACTATCAGCTTGGGGATAGACTTGTTTAATAATGCGAAGGTGGAAGGTGTGAAACCGTATTACCGACTATCAGCATGGTGATAGACTTGACAAGGTAAAAAGAGTTTCAAAGGTTCGGTTAATATTACCGACTATCAGCCTTGTGATAGACATGTTGAATAATATAACCAGAACAAAAGGTTACCGACTACCAGCCTCGTGATAGTGGTTTTGAAGACATGATCAATTATCAGCCGAGTGATAAAATGATTCTGGAGACTTTGTTAGGGGAATTACTGGTTATTCAGCCTTGTGAACAGTAATAAGGCCCTGATTGTCAAATGGTCTTCACGATTGATTTCCTAGAGAGGAAAAGTCTTTTGAAAGAGACATAAGCTGCTCAGATGATGAGGCTATTGCTTATGGTTTTTTTTTTTTTTTTTCACGATTCTATTTGAGGAATCGGAATTTGAATTTTTGGTAAAGACAGGGCTCTAACCAAGAATGAATTGGAAAGAAACAGTCAAACAAGACTTTGTACCCATGAGGAATGAACTCGATGGGATTTTCTCTTTCGTTTTGAGAGGAGAAAACTAAAGCAACCTTCTTCCACGAGGAATGATCTCAGTGGGGAACTGGAGAAAGAAAATTTTATTTCTGCTTATGGGTGACAACCTACTGGAGAGATGACACGCCCATACCCGTTTTTTTTCTTTTTCTTTTTTTATTTGGGATAGATATATCCTGAACAAGCGATTATTGAAAAATGCAAGAATGCATAAATGATGCAAATATGTATGAATGATGAATGTCAAGAATGTAGCATGCATACTGACAATACTGACAGACAGAGGAGTATATACTGGAGACGGACCGACGTTGCAATACAACCAAATACTCGGCAAATGTTCTTCAACACGGTGTAGATAACACGGGTGATGAATGATGCTGCGTGCTTTAAACCTCTCTGGGGAAGATAAGCATCTTTTCTTATTGAGATGAAAGAACTTCTTCACTGGAGATGGAAAATCTTCGTTACTGAGGATAGGAGAGCTTCTTCACTGGGGATAGAAGAGCTTCTTCACTGGGGATAAAAGACCTTCTTCACTGGGGATAGAAGAGCTTTTTTACCTCGAGGGGTAATTGCTTCAAGAATTCTTTACTGGGACCAGAATACCGTTGTTTCAACAATTTTCAGGGAGAATCCTTTTGTTCATCCTATGGAGACGACTGCTGATGTTCCTTCCGTTGTTCACAACTTAAAGGAAAATTTCGCTTTTATTTTAAAAAAAGAAAAGTGAAGTAAATTCATTTAAAACTTATTTTTTCTTTTTTGTTTCAAAAGTGAATAACACAATTAAAGCGTCATTTTGAAACTGAAGGAAATTAAAGATTGCAAACAAATGGGCACAAGGCTCAAATTTATTTAATAGGATGGTAATCAGCTAAAGGCGTGATTCCATAGAGTATTTACAAAAGTTGGAAATGGTAATTATGCGGAAAAGGCTACATTGAAATCAATAACCACTATTCCCCTAACAACTTCGAGTTCCAACTGTGTTTGTCGCTTCAGATTGGCGGTGATTTGATTGAAGATCCTTTGATGAAGAACAGACTCTTCAGGTGACGAAGTATGGACTGATGCAGTTACTTTGTCATAAATCCCTAATTTTTGCCTAGATTGCCCTTTCAGGTTTTCAATCTACCAGGATGAATTTTTCTGTTTATTGTCTCTAATTTTTGCCTGGACCGCCCTTTCGGGTTTTCAGTCCACCGAGACGCTCATTTTTGCCTAAGTCGCCCTTTGCGGGTTTTCGACTTACCGAGCTGTTCTTTTGTATTTTTTTAGACAAAGTATTTCTTGACTGCATCAGCATTCACAGGATATGGGAATTCATCCCCATCCATGGTTGTAAGAATCATGGCGCCGCCAGAAAATGTTCTTTTGACAACATACGGGCCTTCGTAATTAGGAGACCATTTGCCCCTAGAATCTGGTTGAAAAGACAAGATCTTTTTAAGCACGAGGTCGCCTTCTCGAAATTCACGAGGTCGAACCTTTTTGTTGAAGGCTTGTTTCATCCTTGCTTGGTATAACTGTCCATGGCATAGAGCAGTCATACGTTTTTCTTCGATTAAGTTCAACTGATCGTATCTGCTTTGACACCATTCAGCCTCTGATAACTTAGTCTCCATGAGGACTCTCATTGATGGTATTTCCACTTCTACGGGGAGTACAGCTTCCATGCCGTATACTAGAGAAAAGGGAGTTGCCCCTGTCGAAGTACGCACTGAAGTTCGGTACCCATGCAAAGCAAATGGCAGCATTTCGTGCCAGTCTTTGTAAGTGACGACCATTTTCTGGACAATCTTCTTAATGTTCTTGTTGGCAGCTTCAACGGCGCCGTTCATTTTTGGTCTGTAAGGAGAAGAGTTATGATGCTCAATCTTGAATTCCTCACACAATTCTTTCATCATTTTGTTATTCAAGTTTGAACCATTGTCAGTAATGATCTTGCTAGGAACACCATATCGGCAAATGATGTTATTCTTGATAAACCTCACAACTACTTGTCTTGTAACATTGGCGTAAGATGCTGCTTCGACCCATTTGGTGAAGTAATCAATGGCTACCAAGATGAAACGATGACCGTTTGAAGCTTTCGGTTCGATCATTCCAATCATGTCGATACCCCACATGGAGAAAGGCCATGGAGATGAGAGAACGTTGAGTAGAGTCGGTGGCACATGGATCTTATCTGCGTAGATCTGGCACTTGTGACATCTCTTCACGTGTTTACAACAATCAGATTCCATTGTCAACCAATAGTATCCTGCTCTTAAGATTTTCTTGGACATTGCATGCCCATTTGAATGAGTTCCAAAGGACCCTTCATGCACTTCATGCATTAACATGTCTGCTTCGTGTCTATCCACGCATCTGAGCAAAACCATGTCGAAGTTTCTTTTGTATAGCACATCTCCGTTCAGGAAGAAACTGCCAGAAAGTCTCCTTAAAGTTTTCTTATCTTTGTTTGATGCCCCAAGTGGGTACTCTTGAGTTTGAAGGAAGCGTTTGATGTCGTGAAACCACGGTTTATCATCGATGACTGCTTCAGTTGCAAACACATAGGCGGGCCTTTCAAGGCGCGTAATTCTGACTTTAGGCACATCATTCCAGTGACTGACTTTGAACATGGAAGATAGAGTAGCCAAGGCGTCTGCCATTCGATTCTGATCTCGAGGTATATGATGCAATTCCACCTTGTTGAAGAAAGTCAACAGACGTCTTGCATAATCTCTGTAAGGAATCAAGCCAGGGTGGAAAGTTTCCCATTTGTCTTTGATTTGGTTGATCACGAGGGCTGAATCTCCATATATGTCTAGGATCTTGATTCTTAAGTCAATGGCTTCTTCGAGACCCATGATACAAGCTTCATATTCTGCGATGTTGTTGGTGCAATCAAATAGCAATCTGGCGGAGAATGGGATATGAGTACCCTTAGGAGTGATGATAATTGCCCCAATTCCATTGCCAAAAGCGTTTACTGCTCCATCAAAAATTAGGCCCCATCTTGATCCAGGCTCAGGACCTTCTTCAGGTAATGGTTCGTCACAATCTTTCATTTTCAAGTACAAGACATCTTCATCAGGAAAGTCAAACTTGAGAGATTGATATTCATTGATTGGTTGATGCGCCAAATGATCGGCGAGAATGCTTCCTTTGACCGCTTTTTGAGCACGGTATTCAATGTCATATTCAGATAACAGCATTTGCCATCGGGCAATCCTTCCGGTTAATGCAGGCTTTTCAAAGACATACTTGATCGGATCCATTTTGGAGATTAACCAAGTAGTATTGTTGATCATGTACTGGCGGAGACGTTTTGAAGCCCAGGCCAAAGCACAACATGTTTTTTCGAGCATGGAGTAACGAGACTCACAGTCTGTGAATTTCTTACTTAAGTAATAGATGGCATGCTCCTTCTTACCGGTTTCATCTTGCTGTCCAAGCATACAACCCATGGATTCTTCCAACACAGTAAGGTACATGATTAATGGTCTTCCTTCAACTGGAGGAATCAATATTGGTGGTTCTAACAGGTACTCTTTGATACTGTCGAACGCTTTCTGGCAATCCTCAGTCCATACAACCCCTTGATCTTTGCGGAGAAGCTTGAAAATTGGCCCACAAGTAGCAGTCATTTGAGAGATAAATCTGGAGATATAGTTCAATCGTCCGAGAAATCCTCTTACTTGCTTTTCAGTTTTTGGTGTAGGCATCTCTTGAATAGCTCTGACTTTGTCGGGATCTACTTCAATACCTCTTTGGCTGACAATGAAACCCAAGAGTTTTCCAGATCTAACCCCAAAAGTACATTTGTTAGGATTCAAGCGAAGCTGATATTTCCTTAGTCGTTGAAACAACTTCAAAAGGTATTCAATATGTTCTTCTTCTGTGCTGGACTTGGCTATCATGTCGTCCACATAAACTTCAATTTCTTTATGCATCATGTCATGGAAGAGAGTAGTCATTGCCCTTTGGTAAGTTGCGCCTGCATTCTTTAATCCAAACGGCATCACTTTGTAGCAAAAGGTACCCCATGGGGTGATGAAAGATGTCTTCTCCATGTCTTCAGGAGCCATCTTGATCTGATTATAACCTGCACATGTGATTTATATTTGTTTCAGAAAATTTATGAATGCAGGAGTGTATGCAGATTTTTTTTGGAAAAGTTTTTTTTTATTTTTTTTTTTATTTTTTGGTTTTTTAAGATTACCATTTCCAGAAAAAAAGCAAAAATAAAACATATAATGTAGGGAATTCAAAATGACACTTTATTTATGATTCATTTTTGAAACAAAGCCCTAAACACAAACTCATTTGTCTTGGGCAGGACAAAGAGGGAAACTTTTAAAAACAAAGCCCTATACACAAAGTTATTTGGGCGGAACATTTAAAAGAAAAGCCCTATAAAACATCTCTCTGCTTTGGGCAAGGCAGGAGGTCAAAATAACAGCGAGGTGATTACTTTGAGCGGCGAACAACATTCGGAACGTCGACAGCTTTCCAGTAGCAACGAACTCCTCTGTGTATTATGTATTCAGGAAAATTCTCCTCAGAATTATCTCCAGTATTGATATTGACCGCTGGTCGAGCAGGATTTGAAGGTCCTGGTTTGTCAACCTTGTTCTTTGTAGAGTTGAAACGGTCTTCTTCTACCTCTTGAAGAGCATAAGACGAGTCACAATCTTCAGAATTTTCAGGATGTATTTCCCAGTCTTCAGGATGAAGAGACTCATTATCAGCGACACTTTCCGAGTCAGTTGCGGGATCATCTTCCCCTTCATCTTCAAAAATGGCATTTATGTGATAATAACCATCTTCAGGATTATAAACCTTGGCAGATGCATAAAATCCGAAATCTTCAGTAATTTCAGGCTGCTGAGAAAATTGACAGGGCTGATAAGCCTCATCTGGTTGACTATTATATTCAAAGGAATCTCCCCATCCAGTTGGTTGGATATCCTCAATCGCAATCTTGTAACTTTCAGGTGCAGTGTATTTCACCATATAATCAAATTTTCCACTTGGTTGTCCCAAGGTGTCCCAGATTTCTGCAGGAACAGGCTCAGTTTCTTTGCCTTTGGATTTCTCTGAAGGAGGATATGGTTCTTCCTGAGATATGTATCCCGAGTCATTGAGATAACATTTCCATTCTTCTTCAGGATCGGGTAGACCTTCTTCGATGCATTCTTCGATAAGAACATTAACCTCTTGAGGAATTGGGTTAAGGAATCCTCCACTAATGAATGTTTCTTTGATCGGACGAAGGGTTTCATCCTTCTTGGTGCAGTTTGAGAATGTTGGTGAACATCCGAGACCTGCTCTAGTTTCATTCTTGGTCGGGATCACAACTTGCCCCCAGCCAGTGGTAGTTCCATCTCTCACTACTTTCACTGCCTCTTTGTAAGAAGAGATCGATGTTTTCTTCTTGGAAGATTCTGAAGGATAGAAAAACACTTAGAAAGGGGGGGATTGAATAAGTGTGACTTAAAATCTTGAGCGATAAAAATAAAATGCACAATTATTTTTATCCTGGTTCACTGTTAACGAAGCTACTCCAGTCCACCCCCGCAGAGATGATTTACCTCAACTGAGGATTTAATCCACTAATCGCACGGATTACAATGGTTTTCCACTTAGCCGCAACTAAGTCTTCCAGAGTCTTCTGATCACAACCTGATCACTCCAGGAACAACTGCTTAGTTCACTCCTAAGACTTTTCTAGAGTCTACTGATCAACACGATCACTCTAGGCTTAGTTCACTCCTAAGACTTTCTGCTCAGCCAACTGCCAAGACTTCCTGCTCAGCCAACTGCCAAGACTTCCTGCTCAGCTAACTGCTAAGACTTCCTGCTCAGCTAACTGCTAAGACTTCCTAGAGTATACTGATCAACTGATCACTCTAGTTCCTTACAACTTAATGTAATCTATTCAAGAGTTTACAAATGCTTCTTAAAAGCGATAATCACAACTGTGATATTTCTCTTACAATTTAAGCTTAATCTCACTAAGATATTACAACAGCAATGTAGTGAGCTTTGATGAAGATGAAGATTCTGAGTTTTGATTTGAACAGCGTTTCAGCAAGTTAATTTGAATTGTATTGGTGCGAAATCGTTAACCTTGCTTCTCATCAGAACTTCATATTTATAGGCGTTGAGAAGATGACCGTTGAATGCATTTAATGCTTTGCGTGTTCCGTACAGCTTTGCATTTAATGTTATACGCTTTTGTCAACTACCTCGAGCCTTGTTCACGCTGTGTCTACTGACGTAGCCTTTAGTAGCTTTAACGTTCCTTTTGTCAGTCGGCGTAGTCTGCCACGTGTACTTCCTTCTGATCTGATGTTTGTGAATACGACGTTTGAATATCATCAGAGTCAAACAGCTTGGTGCACAGCATCTTCTGATCTTCTGACCTTGAAGTGCTTCTGAGCGTGATACCATCTTCTGATCTTCAGTGCTTCTGATCTCATGTTCTTCTGATGCTTTCATAGACTCATGTTCTGATTCTGCTTCGACCATCTTCTGATGTCTTGCCAGATCATGTTCTGATGTCGCATGCTGAACCATTTGAGACACATCTTCTGAGCGCTGAATTATGCGTACTCTTTATATATATTTCCTGAAAGGGAAATTGCATTGGATTAGAGTACCATATTATCTTAAGCAAAATTCATATTATTGTTATCATCAAAACTAAGATAATTGATAAGAACAAATCTTGTTCTAACAATCTCCCCCTTTTTGATGATGACAAAAACATATATAAATGATATGAATTTGCGATCAGAAAGAGTAGACGGCAAAAGACAAATTACACAGCTATAGCATAAGCATATGAATATGTCTCCCCCTGAGATTAACAATCTCCCCCTGAGATAAATAATCTCCCCCTGAAATAAATACTCGAAGAACTTTAATAAAAGACTTCCCTGATTATTTCGGTAGAGACGATCATATGAGCTTCTGCCTTCAGAGAATCCATAGCTTCTGACTTCTGCTTCCATTGGACAGCTTCAGAACTTGAATTTCTTTGATCTTCAGAACATTCACAGCTTCTGACTTCTGCTTCCATTCAGGACAGCTTCAGAACTTGAATTTCTTTGATCTTCAGAACATTCACAGCTTCTGACTTCTGCTTCCATTCAGGACAGCTTCAGAACTTGAATTACTGGATCTTTAGAACATTCACATCTTCTGATTTCTGCTTCCCTCGGATAGCTTCAGAACTTTGAATGTCTACTAACATCACTTCATGCTAGATTTGTATCAGAACATTGTTGAATGTACCAGAGCATCATCTGAGCATCTCTACATCCTGAAATGTTACAGAACAAAAACTAAACGACAAAAGTCAGCATGAACGAGTTAGAACATAAAATGTATATTCAAATACATGATATGTATCAGAGCCAAATGTATCAGAGCATTTTAGGCTAAAAACATGTATCAAAGCAAATAATGTATCAGAGCCATAACATTATGTGTATCAGGGCAAATAGAATTTTGTCAGAACAGGATAGACAATGATATTCAAATTCTATTATCAGTGCTTCTGATTCATTCTTCTTTCTTGCTTCTGATCTCTGAAGCTTGACAGCACTCAGCTTGCTTCAGTTTCAATGGTTTCGCTTCTAGTGTTTGCTTTGAAGATTCACTTCACTTCTTTGTACCTGCAAAACACTTAAACCATATAGAACTTGCAGTTCTTGTTAGTGAATGTGTGGGAGCCTTTACCCAGCAACTGATAGATTTAATCAAATCATTTATCATTTATCTTTCTCCCCCTTTTTGTCATAACATCAAAAAGTATATATAAAAAGATTCAGATGCATAAAACGACAAAAGAAAACATTTACTGGAATGTAAAACACAAAGAAACTTTTTCATTGAATAAATCAAAGTTTTACAAGACAGGAATGCAGGAAAACAGATGCAACAAGGAAGGAGACTACAAAGACTAAAAGACTAAGATCCTAGCCTACGCAAAATCCGCGCCAGAACAGCATGAATCCCGTCAGTGCTTGCAGTTTGCCTTGTCATGAAGGAACGAAACTCAGCATTGGCTGCTTCTTGCGCATCCAAACGAGAAGCCAGCATATCTTGATTCTGATGAAGAGTTTCCAAGGTCTCCATCAGAGCTGAGGTTTCACCCGAAGAAGAAGCACCAGTATTTCTGCCCAGAGGGACAGCAATCTCAGCAGAGTGATCTTCTGGAAGATCTTCAGCTTGTGCATCTCCCATTTCCTCATCTGAGTCTGACTCAGAAAGAGCCTTAGTATATTCTGGTTTAGGCAGCTCAGAAGTTCCATCTTCCAATGCTTGAAGAATAGCTGCAAGGTTTGTTGGAGGAGTAGGACCAGCAACTTCAGCACGATAAACCACTACTGGAAAGACCATGTGAGGTGCATTTTCAGAAGGGTTCATTCTGAACCAGTTGAACAGCCACTGAAAATCTCCAGTCAGCACAGGAAACCAGAGCACAGAAGACCGGGGTTTCCACACCACGATATCTCTGCAGAGATTTTCTTCTTCCAACTCATCTGCAGGTATCTTCTCTTCAAGAACTCTTCTGTTCCTGATGAGACAGTGATGGCTGCTCTCACCAACTTCCAACCGGAGACCACGAACACCAGGAGCTTCAGACATAATCCTTCTCTGAGTGTCTGTAGCCTTCTCCAGAAAATCCTGACGAAAGGTATTCCAGAGGTTGTTTGTAGCATACTCATCCAGATGATTAAGGTGAGCAGCACCAAGAATCTCCAACCAGCCACTTACATCAGCATGTAAGAGCTCCAGATATGTTTGAGTGGTAGGGGTTGGAGGGTTGACAGTGATCCTTGAGTCGGGAAGAACAACACTATAGGGATTAGGTGTTCTGGTGGGAAAAGGGTATGAGAGGGATGAAGAGATATCTAAGGGAAGGGTTAAAGGAGAGGAGATATCAGATGGTGAAGAAGGTGGTTCCGAGAGGATGAATGAGGAGGAAGAGGTGGTGGAGGTCTTTGAAGAGGGAGGTGATTGACGAGAATCGTCAAGGGGTTGATATATTTTGAGAGGGTCATAGGAGATCCTAACTCTTTTAGGTTTGGTTTCAGGTTCAGCAGATGCCTTTCTCTTTTGTTTCTTATCATTGTCTTGATTTCCAGAGCCTGACGATGGATTCATGATGAACTTACAAATAATGGAAAAAGCTAGGGTTTATGATATGAAAAGAGAGAGATGAAAAAGAAACCGAATGCAGAGAGAGAGAAATAAGAGAGGGAAAAGAAACGTTTGAAGAGTATAAAAAGAAAACTGAAAAGAGAGTAAATGATGAAAAGCATTTAATGTTACGTGACATGAGGAGAGATAATAATGACAAAAGACGTGATTTGCACAGTTACCTAAGAAGACGTCCCCTCAACTGCACGCACGCTTGTCCAGGAATAGTGAACACGTGTTTACCATCTGGATAGTCAGTTACAGCTGTTTTGCTTTGAAGAGAGAGATTCTGAATCAACTTAGACACTGAAACGTTAGAAATAACTGAATCACAATTTCTAATTGATTTTTATCAGAACTTCTTAACAAAAAAAATTCCATATCAAAGGATACTCATACGTAAGAATTTCTCATCTTCTCATTCTGAGCTTGTTTCTGAAGACCCATTTTGTACCGATTATATTGAATCCATCTGGTCTAGGAACAAGATCCCAAACATCATTCCTTGTAAATTGATTTAGTTCTTCTTGCATAGCAATTATCCAGTCTGGATCTTCTAGAGCATGATCAACAGAAGTTGGCTCGATCAAAGATACAAGACCTAATTGACAGTCTGCATTGTTCCTAAGGAATGCTCTTGTTCTGATTGGATCATCCTTCTTTCCAAGAATGACATCTTCTGAATGACCAGAGATGAGTCTGGATGATCTTCTGACAGATGGTTCTTCAGAAATACTTAGATCCTCCAGAGAAGCTGTTACTTGATCTTCAGATTCTTTGCTTCTGAGGAGCTCTGCTTCTGATGCGTTGCTTCTTGGCTCAACAACTTCTGATATGTCAATATCACAACCTGCAAAATTATCAACTTGCTTTGGTTTTTCAGAACCAAGCTTATCATCAAACCTGATATTGATTGATTCTTCTACAACCAATGTTTCAGTATTGTATACCCTGTAGCCTTTTGAGCGTTCAGAATATCCAAGAAGGAAACACTTTTGAGCTTTGGAATCAAACTTACCAAGATGATCTTTAGTGTTCAGAATAAAGCATACACATCCAAAAGGATGGAAATATGAAATGTTGGGCTTTCTATTCTTCCACAATTCATAGGGAGTCTTATTTAGAATAGGTCTGATAGAGATTCTATTCTGAATATAACATGCAGTGTTTATTGCTTCTGCCCAGAAATGCTTAGCCATATTGGTTTCATTGATCATGGTTCTGGCCATTTCTTGAAGAGTCCTATTCTTTCGTTCTACAACCCCATTTTGCTGTGGAGTTCTAGGACAAGAGAAATCATGGGCAATACCATTTTCTTTGAAGAATTCTTCAAAGGATTTGTTCTCAAATTCACCACCATGATCACTTCTGACCTTTATGATTTTACACTCTTTTTCAGATTGAATCTGAATGCAGAAATCAAAGAACACTGAATGAGTCTCATCCTTGTGTTTTAAGAATTTTACCCATGTCCAGCGGCTATAATCATCTACGATGACTAATCCATATTTCTTTCCTCTGACAGATGCTGTTTTGACTGGTCCAAACAGATCAATGTGCAAGAGTTCTAATGGCCTTGAGGTAGAAACAACATTCTTAGACTTGAATGCAGGTTTGGAGAACTTGCCCTTCTGACATGCTTCACAAAGAGCATCTGATTGGAATTTCAGATTAGGGAGTCCTCTGACAAGATTCAGTTTGTTAATTTGAGAGATCTTTCTCAAACTAGCATGACCTAATCTCCTGTGCCAGACCCACTGCTCTTCAGAAACAGACATAAGACAAGTCACCTTCTGACTCATAAGATCTTGCAGATCTGTCTTATAAATGTTGTTCTTCCTCTTGCCTGTAAATAGGATTGAGCCATCCTTCTGATTTACAGCCTTGCAAGACTCTTGATTAAAGATTATATCATAACCATTGTGTAACACGGTGGAAGAACTGACTTTTATTTTTGTAAGCAACCAATGTTGCGGTGCGCAAGAGTCGCCACCGACTTTTATTTTATCCAATTAGGAAAGGTATAAAAGAACAGGAAAGACCTTCTTTGAAAAGAGATTGAGTTCGGGGGGTAGGTTATGAAAAGGGAAGGTGTAAGCACCCTTTTCATCCGTAGTTATCTACGGGCTCTTAGTTGCTTGGCTCACTTTTGTTTGAAATGTTTGATTTGTTTGAAAGAGTAGTGTGTGTTTAGAAAAACACTTTTGTTTTGAAAATGTCTAAAAAGACAACGTTAGAAAATGGGGTGTGAAAAGCATTTGTTGTGAGCAAGCACTTAAGAGTTCCTACCCTAGTTCACAAGGTCTTTCCTATTCTAAAGACTTTCCTTGAGCGATAGTACTATCCATACCATATAAGGGTAGGTAGTCTTATACATTGGATGTGCGGGTCATCGAAGGGTCATCGAAGGTCGTTTGAAGGCAACAGGATAGAGGTATCTTTAGTGATATCAAAGGGACAAATCATCTTTCGTTTAGGCAACCGTTCGAAGGACAAGATCATATTTTTGTAGGCAGCAATTCGAGGGACTATGATCTTTGATGATTTTGTTTATCGAGGGACGTTCGCTTAGATACCTCTATATTCGAGGGACACGACCTTTATTCGTAAGGCAACCGAGAGGGGCGTACCCTAAGGGTGAGTGAGTGCAAGTGTGTCATATTCGATTATTTATTTATCTTGAATTTTTAGTTAGCTAGCGATTGATTTTAATTTTAATCATACAATCCTAAACATACATCTAACACAATATATATGATAATAAAAATACGGAAATTAAAAATGCGGGAAAGTAAAGAGGTCCACTATAATTTTTACATTTTTTACCTATATACATTCTAATATCTAAATAAAAGCAATAAAAATAAACAAAACACGCGCCATACACGGGATTTCAAGATGAGAGGAGAAATCGAAAGAAAATAAAGAAAAATTAGTGGTTAATTAAATTAAATTAAAATTACTTGGTTAATTCCTAAATTAAAAAAAATTAATTAATTATTAAGTTAATTAAATTAAATTTTAACAAAAATAAAAATAAAGTAAAAAAAAAACTATACTTAAAATTACCAAGAGCCTAATTTACTAATTTAATTTGTTTAAATTAAAAAGGTTGTTCATGATTTTATGGTGAAATTAGAATGATTATTTAATTAGTAGTTAAGAAAAAGAATAAGAAAAACACATAAAAAAAAAAAAAAAAAAAGCAAATGCAGGTGCTGGGTTTCGAACCCACACCCTTGTGGTCACATGCGTTCACTGTTTGTCATCTCTACCATCTCCATAATCTGAAATCAAAACGCAAATAATAATAAAAGAGTAAACACGAATGCCAAAACCAAACAGTCAATGCGGTCCCCACTCATGTGCACGCGCAGCCAATAGCGAGCAGAGAGAGAATATGAAGGCTTTGACCAGCCACTCACAGAGCGCCACGTACAGTCAGCAAGTCTTTGGGTACTATTCATCATCTTCTTCACCTTTTCCTGCGGATTCCTCCATGGAATTGGCTGCGGATTTTCTTGCGGAAAATCCTTCGAAGCTTAAAACCTAAAAAAAACAAGTTAACGAAAACAAATATAACCCAGATCCATGTAAAATGACGCCCTGAATCCGATGGTGAGGTCGATTTGGGCAAAAAACAATGGCAAGTATGAAAACGAAGGGGTGCTTTCGTTTTGCCCTAAACATGGTGTTTTATGCTCCATGCGTCATGGCTTGGTTCTAACCGTCCAGATCCTCTCTAAATCACACAAGAAGCTCGAATATACCATTAGATCCCATTGAAACACGTTAAATCAATGTAAACGAAATTTAAATATGCATGAGTGAACATGAATCATGGAGCAAGCGTTACATGCATTATGGGGCTTCACATATGATCCAAACTTACCCTCTTACCTCTTGGCACGTGAATAGAGTGATTAGTTTGAGTTGAATATGGCTGGAAACCTCAGAATGAAAGTTAGCTCTTTTATGTGATCTTTTGGAATTTTGAAAGAGGTTGTGAGGCTAGGGTTTCGTCCCTTTTGGAGGCTGCAAGTTATGAATATATAGTAGCATAAATTAGGGTTGAAACAAAATGGAAAGAATCTTGCTTTGATGGTGAGAAAATAAAATTTGATTTTTTGATTCAAGCCTTTCCAATTTGAGTCCCATTCTATTTTCTACACTTTTTCACGATTTTCTTGGCCCTTAGATGGAGATTTGGACTTGATTAGATGAGTGAGAAAATCACATGATATTTCTCATGATTTTATTTGATATTTTTTTGAATTTTAAATGAATAAATTCAATAAAATAAAAGAATAAAATCATGAATATACATGGAATTTCTTTATGGGTCCCAACATGATTTTTAGCTTGATTAAAAATATAAAATAAACACATGAATTTTTATCATTTATATATGATTTTATTTGGTTTTTATTTGAATTTAAATGAATAAATTCAAACTAAAAGAAATAAGAAATCATAAAATAAAGATAAATATATTTATGGGCCTATTATAAACTTTGAATCATGTGTGACATAAAATCATGGGCCCATTACTTAAAAATATGAACTTTATCAATTAAGGTTTTCACGCCTTTCTTGAAAGTCGACCACCTTGTACCAATCATATCTCCCTCATTTTTTATCACATGAAGGTGTTTTTGTACATTTTAGAAAGCTCAAAGAGTCTTCTAAAAGATACTTTTGGTTTCACCTTCATTGCTTAGGAGGAGAGTGAGCCTGTGGAGATTAACTGAGCTCAATTATCATGAAATATAATGGGCAAATTTTGGGGTATGACAGCTGCCCCTGTTCAATTTTCTTAAACCTGAGGATGTAGATTGGCTCGGGTGCCAGTCGGAATCTGAAGGTTGAAGGAGATTGAACACTAGAATACTGAGAAATTTGCCCTTGATGATGTAGGGACTTTTCACAGATGGGATTAAAGATGCCATCCAGCCATTAATAATATGAAAGTCAGAATGAGTCGTACATTAGACTATATCCGAGCTTGAAGCATTGATAAGTGTTTGTTGGAATCTGAAGGAGATGTCGGAAAGAGCCGTACATTAGACTACATTTGAAGAGTGAACCATAAAATATACTTCATTTGAGAGAATGAGTCATTCATTAGACTACATCTGAAGGAGCATGTCAGAACGAGCCATACATTAGACTATATCCGGTAGAGAGTGTCAGAACGAATCATTCATTAGACCATATCTGAAGGAGAACATCAGAACGAGCCATACATTAGACCATATCTGATGAAGGATGTCAGAACGAATCATTCATTAGACCATATCTGAAGAGGAATATCAGAACGAGTTATTCATTAAACCATATCTGAAGGAGAACATCAGAACGAGCCATACATTAGACCATATCTGATGAAGGATGTCAGAATGAGTTATTCATTAAACCATATCTGAAGGAGAACATCAGAACGAGCCATACATTAGACCATATCTGATGAAGGATGTCAGAATGAGTTATTCATTAAACCATATCTGAAGGAGAACATCAGAACGAGCTATACATTAGACCATATCTGATGAAGGATGTCAGAACGAATCATTCATTAGACCATATCTGAAGAGGAATATCAGAACGAGCCATACATTAGGCCATATCTGATTGAGAATACCGGAACGGGTCCTACATTAGACCATATCTAATAGAGAATGCTTGTCGAGGCGGAACCTGAAAACAACGTTAGAAATACGCAATATCATGATGCATGTATTATATAGTAACGTATGCAATGTATGAATATGATGTATGACTGATGCTGTTTGGAGTGTTTTGAGAAAATAAATCTCTGTATCATTGTGACTTGGATATTTGATCTTGTTTTGAAGATGCGTAGCTGGGGATAGAAACGATTTGAATGATTCGTCTTGATGTACCCTGACTGGGGATAAGAGAGATGAATAACCTTGTGTGAGAAGAGCAAAGCGTCGGGGAATTGGCAGTGTCGAAGATGTAAACTCTGTTGGGGAGCCATGTCTTTGTCGGGACGAGAGCATTTGAAGATCTCTTCTTAATGAGTACTCTGTGGGGATATGATCTTGTGAACCCGACTTTATGGGGAGACATGGGTGTCTTGAAAGTTCCCCCTAGTAGTATAGTAAATACCATTCTTGGATGTCAAACTGGACTTGCATAGATTTGCGTATGCTAGTAGGGACTTCGGAAAGATTCGCCTCGCGAGGACTTTATGAGATGTGCACTATGGGTGACATGCCCCTAGTACTTAGTATGATGCCCCTGACTGACGGGAAGTAGCTTCAGCTCCACTTGAGCGCATGCCTCTGATTGTTTGGTATTTTTGAGAGATTCTTAGAATCTTGACTTGATTGCCCCAGATCGACTGGATAAACTATAAGAGACATTGTTCTGAAGTGGTTTTGTCTGTCGGGATAACTTTTAGTCATTAGTTGTACCCTGTGCAAATTCTTTCTGTTGCTAACATTTGAAATTATGTAGCAGAATATGTTTAATAATGAATTCATGAGATGCAATGCACATGTTTGTCTTGAGTTTTTGAAAAGCGTTAAAGCGGGAGATGCAAAAGCGCGATACTTGTAAAACATGATATTTGTAACAACGTGATGTTTGTAAAAAGATGAAATATCAACTCAACATTTTTGGTAAACCTTAAGGAGTCAGGATACCTTTATGGTGACAGTATACTTTCGAACTAACCATGCTTCAGTTAGGACTTTCAAGGGTTGTAACGTGGCTTGGTTCACGGTTTAAGAAACAAAGGATAAAGGCTCAAAGTATATTTGTACCCAACCCTCTTCGTGATGTTCTTCAGTCCTAAGCTCAGTTAATTCAACTTATGCATTCAAGTTCCAAGAGACTTTTGGATTTGCACCTTTGATAATGATGATGATTCACAAGTAGAGAGAATTTTTGAGATGGCAGTCACTTCTTCCTTTTGGTAATCACAACATTGTGTTGTTCAGGAATTTATTGACTTCTCTGTTTTCATCTTTTTGATATCCCTAACTTTTGCCTGAACTGTTTATTTTGAGATTACAGTCAGCGGGATGCCTTGATTTTTGCCTAAGTCACCTTTTTGATTTTTGACTTAGCAGGCTTTTCTTTGTATATATGTTTTTTCATTTTTTTTTTATGAAAGATATTGACTGCCTTGCTTAATGATTGATGAACCATCATTGGCTTTTGATTCACATCTCTAACACTTCTTTGATGTGTGCGAATGAATGCTTGCGATTGAAACCTTTGTTGAAAGATGTACTGAACGATTTTCTTAAAATAGAATGCACAGCAAAATTAACTGAGAACTACCCTGCCCCAGGTTATGATCAAGGGTTTTAGTACAAAAAAGAAACTTCTACTTCTTGGGCTCAAGGGGGTTGACGAGGGATTAACGTCCTTATATCTCCACTGTTTAGGAATTGAAACAATGCCTGTACATCGTCAGCATAGTCTGTTCGAAAGCATATTGTATGAGATTGCGGTATCATTTTCGTCATCCTCCCTCGAAAGGCTCACTGTTTTGACGAGAGTTGAATATCATAAAGGTAAACAAGGTAAAACGAAATTTTATTGTATTAATAACAGAAGAAATAATTCAAGACAAACAGAAGCAATGCATTGATGATGATTATTTAAAATAAATAATGTCTAGCATAATTCAAATGTTTAAACAAACAGAATGGAAATTGCGAATGCGAGTAAAAAACTAATGATCTAAAAGTCCTCCTTATAGAGGTTAAGCAGTCTTGTCATGATTGGGCACATGAGTCTTAGGAGGATCAAACTCAATTTCACCAGCATCAATCATGTCTTGGATTTTGTTCTTCAATGGCCAGCAATCATTTGTGTCATGTCCAATACTGTCTGAGTGATAAGCACATCTTGCATTGGGATTATATTGATGAGATGAAGTATTAGGCTTCAGAGGAGGATCCTTCAATGCAATCAGCCCTTCCTTCAGCAACCTTGGTAACACTTCGGCCAAAGTCATGTTGATCTTGGTGAATTGTCTTTTGGGTGCATTCTGCTTGCGCTGATTATTGCGTTGTTGTTGCGTTGGCGCTTGATCAGAGACCATGACTGCTCCAACGGTGTTGGATTCATTCTTCCCATTGTATGGCTTTTTAATAGTACCAGAAGAAGTAGCCACCTGAATTTTTCCGCTTCGGATACCACTTTCAACCCGTTCTCCAGTAAGTATGAGGTCGGTGAAACCAGACGAGGAGCTTCCAAGTAAATGGCTGTAGAAAGGACCAGTCAGTGTGTTCATGAACATATCGACCAATTCTCTGTCAGTCAAGGAGGGTTTCACTCTTCCAGCTAGATCTCTCCATTTTTGAGCATACTCCTTGAAACTTTCCTCGGGTCCCATAGACATGCTTTGCAGTTGCATGCGAGTTGGTGCGAGGTCAGTGTTGTATTGGTATTGCTGATAAAAAGCAACAACCAAATCTTCCCAGGTATGGATGTGGGTACTCTCCAGTTGATAGTACCATTCGAGTTGAGTTCCAGATAAGCTCTCTTGGAAAAAGTGGATCCAGAGCTTCTTATCAGCAGTATGAGGTTGAATCTTCCTTACATAAGACCTCAAGTGTAGTTTAGGACAGGAGACTCCATCATACTTAGAAAAGGTCGGAGTCTTGAACTTGGGAGGGATAACAACTCCAGAGATGAGTCCTAGCTCTTCGAAATCCAGTCCAGGTATCTTCTGAATTTCCATGGCCTTCATACGCTCCTCCAGCAACTTGTATTTGTCATCAGGATGTTCATCCTCATGGTGATAGTCCTCTTCTTCTTCAGAGGGCTTGGCAGAATCATGGTTACTTTTTGCCTCAGTCTTGATACTAGCATCATCATCTTGCTCATCTTCTTCACTGTTTTCAGAGGCTTCAGCATCCCTGAGTTGCAAGATCGGTCTAAGCCTTTTCCCCAGAGTCTTCTTTCCTTTCTTCTTCTTTTTAGTCAGCATGGTTTTCAGCTCTTCTTGCCCCTTGGACAAGTTCAGGATCAAATCTTGAAACTGGGCATTCTGAGCTTGAAGGTCTTTGACTGATTGCTCGAGATTCATGGTGCTGAAATAAACATGGAGGAGGTGAGAAACCTGCGGTGGAAACCTGTGATGCAATGCTATGAATGCAGATGCAATATTTTCAAGGATCTCTGTAAATTTAGTTAGCAACGTCAAAAATGATTTGATCGCTTCTTTGTTTGAAGAACTCTGATTTTTTGATGTTCTTCTTTGAGAATCAAGCTCACCATATCGAGTGGGTCATCGCCTCTGATTCAGGAACTTCTGAATTTGCATGTACACGGCTAGAGGAAAATAAATCCTCTTGCCCCTTGATAGGTACAGCGTCTCTGAATTGGAAGGTATGTGGCGAGAGGAAAGTAAATCCTCTTGCCCCTTGATAAGAGTTCAGTCCTTGATAAGAGCACCTGAAATTATGCACCCTAAATCCCTAAGATCCTTCAAAAGGGTTAGTTAACATGCTATGCGTATGATGTCATGATGTCATGATGTTATGCGAATGTAGTTCATTAGGCATAGTGTGAAGTAACAAGGACAAACGAGTCCTACAAACAATTCCTGCAAGGAAATAGAAGGGTTAGTAGCACACACAAGCAAGTCACACAAGTATCCTTAAGTTTAGAGGCTTGCATGGAGTCTGACCAGATAACTAACCTTCCCCAAAGGTACTTCTAAAGGTAAAGAGATTTCAGCAACAGGTTCTACCAGTGACCCAGAATTGTCAGCCTCTTCTAAAGCACCCTCGAACATGGTACATGCATACCACGCAATGATACTTTAGGAAGAAACCTATCTGAGCTGTAGTATCGGGTCGCGACCATAACTTGGCATGCACCAAGAATAGCCCTCCCACTACGTTCCTAAAAGTTAAGATGGGTTAAAGGTGACTAAAGGTCCTTGAGCTCCGACGCACCCAAAGATACATGTGTAAACCTCTCTCATGCAAAAGAGGTACACAATAACCAGTGGAGGCCTAACTCAAGCGCGGACTTCATATTGACCAATCCCAAGCATGCACAAGGGAGGTCTCCATGACTATGCCGCTCCTATCTTAAGGTGCACTCGAATCCGGGTGTAGGACTCATCTTCCGTTCAATACCCAAAACGACCTTGAAAAGTAAAGCAAACAAAACAAACAATTATTAAATGGTCTAAGCTCTAAGGTAACCCCTCTTTAATAAATCCCCAGCAGAGTCGCCAGTTCTGTAACACGGTGGAAGAACTGACTTTTATTTTTGTAAGCAACCAATGTTGCGGTGCGCAAGAGTCGCCACCGACTTTTATTTTATCCAATTAGGAAAGGTATAAAAGAACAGGAAAGACCTTCTTTGAAAAGAGATTGAGTTCGGGGGGTAGGTTATGAAAAGGGAAGGTGTAAGCACCCTTTTCATCCGTAGTTATCTACGGGCTCTTAGTTGGTTGGCTCACTTTTGTTTGAAATGTTTGATTTGTTTGAAAGAGTAGTGTGTGTTTAGAAAAACACTTTTGTTTTGAAAATGTCTAAAAAGACAACGTTAGAAAACGGGGTGTGAAAAGCATTTGTTGTGAGCAAGCACTTAAGAGTTCCTACCCTAGTTCACAAGGTCTTTCCTATTCTAAAGACTTTCCTTGAGCGATAGTACTATCCATACCATATAAGGGTAGGTAGTCTTATACATTGGATGTGCGGGTCATCGAAGGGTCATCGAAGGTCGTTTGAAGGCAACAGGATAGAGGTATCTTTAGTGATATCAAAGGGACAAATCATCTTTCGTTTAGGCAACCGTTCGAAGGACAAGATCATATTTTTGTAGGCAGCAATTCGAGGGACTATGATCTTTGATGATTTTGTTTATCGAGGGACGTTCGCTTAGATACCTCTATATTCGAGGGACACGACCTTTATTCGTAAGGCAACCGAGAGGGGCGTACCCTAAGGGTGAGTGAGTGCAAGTGTGTCATATTCGATTATTTATTTATCTTGAATTTTTAGTTAGCTAGCGATTGATTTTAATTTTAATCATACAATCCTAAACATACATCTAACACAATATATATGATAATAAAAATACGGAAATTAAAAATGCGGGAAAGTAAAGAGGTCCACTATAATTTTTACATTTTTTACCTATATACATTCTAATATCTAAATAAAAGCAATAAAAATAAACAAAACACGCGCCATACACGGGATTTCAAGATGAGAGGAGAAATCGAAAGAAAATAAAGAAAAATTAGTGGTTAATTAAATTAAATTAAAATTACTTGGTTAATTCCTAAATTAAAAAAAATTAATTAATTATTAAGTTAATTAAATTAAATTTTAACAAAAATAAAAATAAAGTAAAAAAAAAACTATACTTAAAATTACCAAGAGCCTAATTTACTAATTTAATTTGTTTAAATTAAAAAGGTTGTTCATGATTTTATGGTGAAATTAGAATGATTATTTAATTAGTAGTTAAGAAAAAGAATAAGAAAAACACATAAAAAAAAAAAAAAAAAAGCAAATGCAGGTGCTGGGTTTCGAACCCACACCCTTGTGGTCACATGCGTTCACTGTTTGTCATCTCTACCATCTCCATAATCTGAAATCAAAACGCAAATAATAATAAAAGAGTAAACACGAATGCCAAAACCAAACAGTCAATGCGGTCCCCACTCATGTGCACGCGCAGCCAATAGCGAGCAGAGAGAGAATATGAAGGCTTTGACCAGCCACTCACAGAGCGCCACGTACAGTCAGCAAGTCTTTGGGTACTATTCATCATCTTCTTCACCTTTTCCTGCGGATTCCTCCATGGAATTGGCTGCGGATTTTCTTGCGGAAAATCCTTCGAAGCTTAAAACCTAAAAAAACAAGTTAACGAAAACAAATATAACCCAGATCCATGTAAAATGACGCCCTGAATCCGATGGTGAGGTCGATTTGGGCAAAAAACAATGGCAAGTATGAAAACGAAGGGGTGCTTTCGTTTTGCCCTAAACATGGTGTTTTATGCTCCATGCGTCATGGCTTGGTTCTAACCGTCCAGATCCTCTCTAAATCACACAAGAAGCTCGAATATACCATTAGATCCCATTGAAACACGTTAAATCAATGTAAACGAAATTTAAATATGCATGAGTGAACATGAATCATGGAGCAAGCGTTACATGCATTATGGGGCTTCACATATGATCCAAACTTACCCTCTTACCTCTTGGCACGTGAATAGAGTGATTAGTTTGAGTTGAATATGGCTGGAAACCTCAGAATGAAAGTTAGCTCTTTTATGTGATCTTTTGGAATTTTGAAAGAGGTTGTGAGGCTAGGGTTTCGTCCCTTTTGGAGGCTGCAAGTTATGAATATATAGTAGCATAAATTAGGGTTGAAACAAAATGGAAAGAATCTTGCTTTGATGGTGAGAAAATAAAATTTGATTTTTTGATTCAAGCCTTTCCAATTTGAGTCCCATTCTATTTTCTACACTTTTTCACGATTTTCTTGGCCCTTAGATGGAGATTTGGACTTGATTAGATGAGTGAGAAAATCACATGATATTTCTCATGATTTTATTTGATATTTTTTTGAATTTTAAATGAATAAATTCAATAAAATAAAAGAATAAAATCATGAATATACATGGAATTTCTTTATGGGTCCCAACATGATTTTTAGCTTGATTAAAAATATAAAATAAACACATGAATTTTTATCATTTATATATGATTTTATTTGGTTTTTATTTGAATTTAAATGAATAAATTCAAACTAAAAGAAATAAGAAATCATAAAATAAAGATAAATATATTTATGGGCCTATTATAAACTTTGAATCATGTGTGACATAAAATCATGGGCCCATTACTTAAAAATATGAACTTTATCAATTAAGGTTTTCACGCCTTTCTTGAAAGTCGACCACCTTGTACCAATCATATCTCCCTCATTTTTTATCACATGAAGGTGTTTTTGTACATTTTAGAAAGCTCAAAGAGTCTTCTAAAAGATACTTTTGGTTTCACCTTCATTGCTTAGGAGGAGAGTGAGCCTGTGGAGATTAACTGAGCTCAATTATCATGAAATATAATGGGCAAATTTTGGGGTATGACACATTGTCACTTAATTGACTGATAGATAAAAGGTTATGTGTTAATCCTTCTACAAGAAGTACATTAGAGATGGAAGGAGAGTTACCAGATTTTATAGATCCAGAGCCAATTATCTTGCCCTTCTGATCTCCTCCGAACTTGACTTCTCCTCCAGACTTAAGCACCAGGTCTTGGAACATAGACCTTCTTCCTGTCATGTGTCGCGAGCATCCAGAGTCCAGGTACCATGACATGTTGTGCTTTGTCCTTCTTGCAGCCAAGGATATCTGCAATAGGAATAATCTTATCCTTAGGTACCCACATCTTTTTGGGTCCTTTCTTGTTAGATTTTCTCAAGTTCTGATTGAACTTGGGTTTAACATTGTAAGCAATAGGAGGAACAGCATGATAATTCTTAATGTGAGTTTCATGATATTTCCTAGGTTGTGTCACATGCTTCTTAGTGTGTGTACTGTGAAAACTTTGTGCATGTGAAGTGTGCCTAATATCATGTGAGTGGCCATACTTGAACTGATCATACAATGGCTTGTATGTAATTTTCATTTCATCAACAGGTTCAAGTTTGTATGGGGTTTCACCCTCATAACCAATGCCAACTCTTTTGTTTCCAGACACAGCATATATCATAGAAGCTAGCTGACTTCTGCCAATACTTCTAGATAGGAACTTCCTGAAACTTAAATCATATTCTTTCAGAATATGGTTCAGACTGGGAGTGGATTTTTCTGAATCAGAAGGAGATCCAACATTATTGGATAATTTTAAAAGTTTTTTCTTTAATTCAGAATTCTCCAACTCAAGCTTCTTTGTTTCAAATTCAAATTGCTTTTTCAGCTTTTTGTATTTGAGACTGATCTGAGACTTGAGTTCCAGAAGTTCAGTTAGACCGGAAACTAACTCATCTCTAGTAAGTTCAGAAAATACCTCTTCAGAATCTGATTCTGATGTAGATTCTGATCCGTCATCTTCTGTCGCCATCAGCGCACAGTTGGCCTGCTCATCTTCTGAATCATCTTCTGACTCATCCCAGGTTGCCATAAGACCTTTCTTCTTATGAAACTTTTTCTTGGGACTTTCCTTCTGAAGATTTGGACATTCATTCTTGTAGTGTCCAGGCTCATTGCATTCATAGCACATGACCTTCTTCTTGTCAAATCTTCTTTCATCAGAAGATTCTCCACGTTCAAATTTCCTTGAACTTCTGAAGCCTCTGAACTTCCTTTGCTTGGTCTTCCAGAGTTGATTTAGCCTTCTGGAAATCATGGACAGTTCATCTTCTTCTTCAGATTCTGATTCTTCAGGATCTTCTTCTCTAGCCTGAAAAGCGTTAGTGCATTTCTTGATATTAGATTTTAATGCAATAGACTTACCTTTCTTTTGAGGCTCATTTGCGTCCAGCTCAATCTCATGGCTTCTCAAGGCACTGATAAGCTCTTCCAGAGAAACTTCATTCAGATTCTTCGCAATCTTGAATGCAGTCACCATCGGACCCCATCTTCTGGGTAAGCTTCTGATGATCTTCTTTACATGATCAGCCTTGGTGTATCCTTTGTCAAGAACTCTCAATCCAGCAGTCAGAGTTTGAAATCTCGAAAACATCTTTTCAATGTCTTCATCATCCTCCATCTTGAAGGCTTCATACTTCTGGATTAAGGCAAGAGCTTTTGTCTCCTTGACTTGAGCATTTCCTTCATGAGTCATTTTCAAGGACTCATATATGTCATAGGCCGTTTCCCTGTTAGATATCTTCTCATACTCAGCATGAGAGATAGCATTCAGCAAAACAGTTCTACATTTATGATGATTCCTGAAAAGCTTCTTTTGGTCATCATTCATTTCTTGCCTTGACAGCTTTACGCCTCTGGCATTTACAGGATGTTTGTAACCATCCATCAGAAGATCCCATAGATCACCATCTAGACCCAGAAAGTAACTTTCCAGTTTATCTTTCCAGTATTCAAAGTTTTCACCATCAAATACCGGCGGTCTAGTATAACCATTGTTACCGTTGTATTGCTCAGCAGAGCCAGATGTAGATGCAGGTGTAGGTATAGTCCTTTCACTTTCATCAACCATCTTTTAAATGAAGCGTTTTTCTCTTCCTGAATCTTTTCTAAACACGGTTAAGTGCTTGCACCTTAGAACCGGCGCTCTGATGCCAATTGAAGGATAGAAAAACACTTAGAAAGGGGGGGATTGAATAAGTGTGACTTAAAATCTTGAGCGATAAAAATAAAATGCACAATTATTTTTATCCTGGTTCACTGTTAACGAAGCTACTCCAGTCCACCCCCGCAGAGATGATTTACCTCAACTGAGGATTTAATCCACTAATCGCACGGATTACAATGGTTTTCCACTTAGCCGCAACTAAGTCTTCCAGAGTCTTCTGATCACAACCTGATCACTCCAGGAACAACTGCTTAGTTCACTCCTAAGACTTTTCTAGAGTCTACTGATCAACACGATCACTCTAGGCTTAGTTCACTCCTAAGACTTTCTGCTCAGCCAACTGCCAAGACTTCCTGCTCAGCCAACTGCCAAGACTTCCTGCTCAGCTAACTGCTAAGACTTCCTGCTCAGCTAACTGCTAAGACTTCCTAGAGTATACTGATCAACTGATCACTCTAGTTCCTTACAACTTAATGTAATCTATTCAAGAGTTTACAAATGCTTCTTAAAAGCGATAATCACAACTGTGATATTTCTCTTACAATTTAAGCTTAATCTCACTAAGATATTACAACAGCAATGTAGTGAGCTTTGATGAAGATGAAGATTCTGAGTTTTGATTTGAACAGCGTTTCAGCAAGTTAATTTGAATTGTATTGGTGCGAAATCGTTAACCTTGCTTCTCATCAGAACTTCATATTTATAGGCGTTGAGAAGATGACCGTTGAATGCATTTAATGCTTTGCGTGTTCCGTACAGCTTTGCATTTAATGTTATACGCTTTTGTCAACTACCTCGAGCCTTGTTCACGCTGTGTCTACTGACGTAGCCTTTAGTAGCTTTAACGTTCCTTTTGTCAGTCAGCGTAGTCTGCCACGTGTACTTCCTTCTGATCTGATGTTTGTGAATACGACGTTTGAATATCATCAGAGTCAAACAGCTTGGTGCACAGCATCTTCTGATCTTCTGACCTTGAAGTGCTTCTGAGCGTGATACCATCTTCTGATCTTCAGTGCTTCTGATCTCATGTTCTTCTGATGCTTTCATAGACTCATGTTCTGATTCTGCTTCGACCATCTTCTGATGTCTTGCCAGATCATGTTCTGATGTCGCATGCTGAACCATTTGAGACACATCTTCTGAGCGCTGAATTATGCGTACTCTTTATATATATTTCCTGAAAGGGAAATTGCATTGGATTAGAGTACCATATTATCTTAAGCAAAATTCATATTATTGTTATCATCAAAACTAAGATAATTGATAAGAACAAATCTTGTTCTAACAGATTCGTCTTCTAAAGAGAGACCTTGGAACTGAGTTCCTTCCACATCATCAGCACCAATGAAAGAGAAATTGGATAAATGACTCACCATCAAGGCTTGCTCTCCACTTATTGTTACCAATTTTCCATTTGTTACAAATTTTAACTTTTGATGGAGCGTCGAAGTTACTGCCCCTGCTTCATGGATCCATGGTCGTCCTAACAGACAGCTATAAGCAGCTTGAATGTCCATGACCTGGAAGGTGATTTGAAATGTATGTGGACCAATTGTCATGGGAAGGTTGACTTCGCCAATAACAGATTTTCGCGAACCATCAAACGCTTTGACTACTACACCACTGAATTTCATAGGCATTCCTTGGTAAGACAAGCGAGCGAGAGTTGTTTTTGGCATAACATTCAAGGAAGATCCGGTGTCTACCAACACATTGGACAAAGAGTCTGACTGACAGTTCATAGAAATGTGCAAAGCAAGATTGTGATTTTTACCCTCCTCGGGGAGTTCTTCATCACAGAAGCTTAAATTGTTACAAGCTGTTATGTTGGCTATTATCCCATCAAAGTGGTCAACAGTCACATCATGGTCTACAAAAGCTTGATCTAAGACTCTCATCAGGGCTTCCCTGTGGGCTTCTGAATTCAACAGCAATGAAAGTATTGAGATTTTTGAAGGAGTCTGCATAAGCTGATCCACAATCTTATATTCACTTCTTTTGATAAGTTTCAAAATTTCATCAAAGTCAGGATTCACATTGGTTCCACTGGATTGACCAATATTAGTGTTTGTATTACTGACAGGAGTTTCCACAGGATTTCCCACTGGAATATTGACAGGATTTTGTTCGGCTGCAGGAGCAACAGGCTGCTTCGGAGGTAGTGGAGTATACACACGTCCACTTCTTGTTACACGACTTACATCAGCAATGTTTACGACAGATGAGAGAGTATGCAAAGGAACTTCTTGTCCGTCCTTTATCATTGTGGCATTGTAGTTGTATGGAACTGCCTTGTCAGAGTCATAAGGAACAGGTCCAGGTAGACAAATGATCAGAGGAGCAACAGGAACCCTTGACCTGTTGTAAGTAACTTCCATCCCCTCAGGCATGTTGAAATGAGGAACGATGACGTTAACTGTAGGCATTTCCGAGTTGATATCTGAGACTAAAAGCTCATGCGGATAACATCCTATCATGTTAACTTCATTTTCATCCCTATTTCTGTAAATCTCAATAGTACCATTATCTAGCAAAACTTGGAGATCTCTTCTCACAATCGAACACCCGTGAGGATCCACACAACATATTCTACAGGAACCGTATTGATGCTGGCGAAAATTCTGCCCCCGACAAAGAGTAGCGTGCATTTGTACCAAATCTGCTCTTGAGAAGTTGATATTATAGACTCGGTATTGGCCAGGACATCCATACACCATGTTTACAACATGCCCTCCATGATTGGGCAGCGGATTTGCTTGCACATTAGGGTTCAAATTTCTGAAAGAGAGAAGATTAGATCTAACCAACCTCTGAACTTCATATTTCAAAGCTATGCAATGCTCAAGATCATGGCCAGGTGCTCCTTGATGATAAGGGCATGAGACCTCTGCTTTGTACCACCATGGGAGTCTCTCAGGTACTGGTGGTGGTGCTCTAGTTTGAACGAGGCCTTTTTCAATCAAAGCAGGGTACAATTCTGTATAGGTCATTGGAATCGGATCAAACTGTGGAGCTCTTTGCACACGATTCTGATTGTTGTTAAGTTGTTGAGCCTGTTGTCGAGGCTGTTGTTGCTGAAACTGAGGAGTGAATCCCGGATTCGGTGTTGTATTAACGACTGGTGTGATAGCAGCAACCTGTCGTTGACGATTGATGTTTCCTCTTGGCCTCCCTTTGGACACCATGTCAACACTTTGTTCTTTCTTCTTTGGGAAACCACTTCCGAACTTTTTGGTTCCACTCGAAGATCCACCTTCTTTAGTCAGACGTCCGGTTCGGACTCCTTCTTCTAGACGCATCCCCATGTTTACCATTTCGGTGAAATCACTTGGAGCGCTAGCAATCATGCGTTCATAATAAAACGGACTGAGAGTATTCAAGAAGATCTTTGTCATCTCTTTCTCTTTCAACGGTGGATTAATCTGAGCAACAGTTTCTCTCCATCGTTGGGCATACTCTTTGAAAGCTTCATGATCTTTCTGAGCCATGGACCGAAGCTGATCTCTGTCTGGAGCCATATCCGAGTTGTATTTGTATTGTCGGACAAAGGCCTCGCCTAGGTCATTGAAAGTCCGAATATTAGTGCTATCCAAGCCTGTGTACCACTTCAGTGCGGCACCAGTCAAACTGTCTTGAAAGTAATGGATAAGCAACTGATGATTATCTGCATAAGTAGACATCTTTCTGGCATACATCACGAGATGACTTTGCGGACAAGAACTACCTTTGTACTTCTCAAAGTCTGGGACCTTGAACTTAGCCGGTATTTGTACACTGGGAACCAAACATAGCTCCTGGGCATTCTTTCCAAACAAATCTTTGCCACGAATAGCTTTGACTTCCAATTGAATCTTGTTGAACTGTTCTTGGAGATCTTCCACAAGATTACGCGGATTTGTGCTATCACCTTGATCATGATAAATCTCATTGCCATCATAAGGAACAGTGTGAACCGTAGGGGTCGGAACTGTCATAGTGGGTTGAGAAAGTGCCATAGTGACTTGAGAAAAAGTTACCCCCTGATTTGGAGTGAACTGTGAACTTTGTGCAGCAGGCACTTCAGTTGTAGCTGTTTGAACCCCAGAGAAATTATGGCGGAAACCTGTACCAAAGCTGAAAGGCGGGCCCCAACCTTCTGGCATAGAGAAAGATGGAATACCGAATGCAACTGTAGAAACTGGAGTAGTGACTTCAGATGTTACCGCTGCTTGACTGTTGGGTGGTGGCGGCTGATTCTGTGCGGCCATTAAGGAGTCAACCAAAGTAGTGAGACTTTCCAATTTTTCCTGAAGAGTGGTCACTGTACCACGAAGCTCAATATTCTCTTGTTCAGAGTGTTCCATTACTCTTCTTCTGCTTGAACGAGTATTGTATCTGTGATCTGATTGCGAGCGCGGTCGAGAAACTTTGAGACGCGACAGCTTGACGATCTAATGGAGAAAGATCCAAAAGATGAGACTCTATATAACAGACTCGATATGCAGAATGATGTATGCAAAAAGAAATTTATGATTTTTCCAAATATCTTAAAGATTGTTTCCTTGCAAACATTTGAACACAAACAATTCTTTTATTCATTTTTTTTTTATTGCAATAATGGGAAATGTTACAACATTGGAGCGTAGCTCCTTACAAAAGCAAATGATAAATAAAAAAACAAATCCTAAACATCTTCATCAGACGAAGAAACAAATGCATTGTGCAGCTTGAGCTTCATGATTTCTTTCCCATAGTAAGCTTTCAACTCGGCCTTTTCAGCTCTCAGCTTGTCAACCACATTCTTCCAATTGTCAGGAGTTGGAGCGTTGCTTGTTGAGCCTTCAAGCTTTTTCTTGCTTTCTTTGATGTATCTTCTGATTGCGGCATCTTTCCGACGGATCTTCTCATCTTTGCTCATGAGCCATCCATCCTGATAATAGAGAGTTTCTTCATGTTCTTTCACTTGTTTCTTCAACTTTCTGTTTTCCACATCAGTTTTTCGAAATTTTTCCTTTCCAAGCGTCTTTTTCTATCCTCATCTTGGTCAGAGTGTCTTGGTATTCCTCCATAGCAGGAATGTTGGGTCGTTGAGGTACCACAGGGAACATAGGTTTTTCATAATCATAAGGCATTTGAAACTCCCTTGCTCTTTTCTTCACCCAACAGGTATAGGCGTTCGTAGCAATACAGTTCCTTATCTCACCTTTTTCTTTCCATAGGATGTCGTACCAGGCTTTCACCATTTTTGTCTTCAACCCTTGAGGATCATTTCCTTCCTGATAGAAGTAGCTTTCCACTGTAGGGCCAATGGGTTTTGTTGAATTTGCATACCCGAGTTGTCGTCGGGCTAGGACCGGATTGTAGTTAATTCCTCCTTGTGTACCAATGAGGGGTACGTTGGCGAATTCTCCACAACTTTCAATGGTTTCTGTACCGCAGCGAGCCAAGGTATACCACTGAATATCATTATTAGTAAGAGACATAAGTCTTTGAGACCAACGTAAACCTTCCCGGTTTTCCGTGAAAATGGGAGACTTAGGTAAGTGTGAAACAATCCATTTGAACAACAGAGGTGCACAACATACAATAATTCCACCACCTTGGTGATTCCTATGATGGACAGAGAAATACATGTCACCAAGCAGAGTCGGAACGGGATTTCCATTCAAAAAGACCTTTATGGCATTGATATCAACAAAGTCGTCGATATTGGGAAACAGAACCAACCCATAGATGAGCAAGGCTAGTACAGCTTCAAAAGCTATCATGCTACCAGTCTCGATGAAATCAAAGGCTCTCTTTATTAGAAACTGTGAAGGCAAACCTGGAAGGTTTCCTTTGGTAGTCCAATTACTCTCTATTTCAGATTTCTTCAAATGGGTACCTGTTGCAATGACTGGTGACTTAGGAATGGCTTCCAAACCATTGAAAGGTATTTTGTCAGACACAGGAATACCCAAAAGATTGGCATATTCTTCCAAGGTTGGTACCAACTGATAGTCTGGAAAGGTAAAACACCGGTAGACGGGATCATAAAACTGAACCAGAGTTTTGAGAAGTCCTTCATCAACATGAGTGTTCAAGATAGGCAAAAGCTTTCCATGGCTTTTCCTAAAATCAGAAGGATCTTGTACAAAAGACGCTAACTCTTTCAGTCTTTCCACATTAGGCTCTTTGAAACCGTACCTCTTGGTATGCCTTTTTACCCACTCCATAACCTAATCCTATAATGTTTGCAAAGAAAATTCTCTAATTGTTTGGAAAAAATCATGTTTTTATGGAAAAAGATTTTTTTTTTATGGATGTATGAATGCATGGATGCATGGATGCCACATATTCAAACATGGTAAAGCGAACATGGTAACGCAAACATGGTACACACAGGTTCAAAGGTCCAGCGTCACGAGCATGAGGTCAGAGAACCAAACATGGGATAGTTCTAGTTAATCACCTGTACAACATGTTCTACTGATACGTCAGAGTCTACATTTTTCTTTCGGATATTACCGGCTTTCCACAATTAAACTCATGAGCCAGCAATATTCTCAAGAAAAACTCGTCTGAGTGTGGTTCTCCGCATGACAACTAATCCAAGTCTTCACCTGAATAGTTTCTGCACCACAACCTAATAAGGCCAGGATGGGTTGGGGTTCTACAGTCTCTCAGCTTCTACAGTTCAATGAAAGCAACAATGTCTTCGCAATTAACTCGCTAAACATATATTACAAACAAGGAACCTCCACTGAGCGGAAGGATTCTCACGTGCGCCTGCACATGACTATACCCTCCACCTAATTTCTTATGTGTACTTAATCCGGGTTAGGATTTGTCCATAATGTATCACTTGTAACAGAACCACACAAGTAACAGAACCAGAGAACAAAACAAGAACAAAATAAAAACAAAACAAATAGAAATAACCCTTTCTTTGGAAACAATAAAAAGATGGTCCCCAGTGAAGTCGCCATTTTTCTGTCGCGGGCGAAAAATCGTTGTTTTTCTAAATGAGACACCTGATGCCTTCTTTGGGCTCGAGTGCTCAAAAAAATGATTTTTCTTTTGTACCGACCAAACTTTTTATTGTTTCCAAAAGAGGAAAAGGAAAAAAGCTGCAATAACCTAAAAGTGGGGGGAGAGATCTTGGGTAAGAGGGTTGGTTATACGAAGGGAAGGTATTAGCACCCAACGTATCTATAGTACTCTATAGGTTTCTTTGTTTTGTTTATTCCATTCTTGTTATGGTGGAGGTTCTTGTGAGATAGGTGGGACCTAAGGTGTTTGTTTGATTATGCTCGCAAAGATCATCGCGATCCTCTGCATACATATCCCTTAGAGGGAATCAGAGCATCTGTAGCTCGGGGTCTACGGGTGCTAAGGTTTGAATGGTTTTTTTTGTTTTGTTTTGCTCGCCAAGGATCGACCTTGTGCCTACGTATTCTCAAAGGGATGTTGAGAAAGTCAGAGCAATCGTAGTTCCCACTTATGCTAGTGGAAGCAAAGGAAAATAGACAAATGTCGTCTAAATGCTAGATGTATCTAATCTATATCATCACATACATCTGTTTGATTTTTGTTTGAAAATCTTTTCATTATAAGCCCGGGGCCATGCCACTTAGGGTGCTTAGAATGATAAAGATGTTTTTGTTTGTTTAACCAGCCTTGTGGCAAAAGTTTCAATGAAGTCAGCCTTGTGACGAAAACTTTGATTAATCAGCCAGCCTTGTGGCAAAAGTTTCAATGAAGTCAGCCTTGTGACAAAAACTTTGATTAATCATCCAGTACGGTGGTAAAACAGTTTGATTGATTAGCCAGCCTTGTGGCAAAAAGTTTGATTGATTGATTGATTGTTTGTGATGATATAGAAGAGATACTCCTAGCATAGAGATGAAAAATGTCTAATCTCCTAGGGTATTTGATTTGGATATTGGGGATGCTTATAAGAAGCCCGTGGGTCCTTGTACGAAGCCCAAGAGGAGGCTATCCGAGGGTCCTTGCATTGTAAGCCCAAGAGGAGGCTATGGGAGGGACTATCGGGGGTCCTTGCATTGTAAGCCCAAGAGGAGGCTATGGGAGGGTCACTCGTTTGTACAAAGCCCAAGGGGAGGCATGGTATAGTTGGTTTGAGCTCTTAGAGCGATTTCACCGGGAAACCATACTCTATGTCCTAACCTAAACTAGGGAGATTCTTTGCACGAAGCCCAATAGGAGGCTATGGGGAACCTAGTGTTGTACTAAGTTGAATAAGCACACATATCACACATATGAACAAACATGAACAAGTATGAACAAACATGAACAGGTATGAACAATTATATATATATGACAGAGTGTGTGTATATAATGGAGTTTATGAAGGAAATATACCTGTAAGCATGATCCATTTGTATACACAGGGCTCGGGACTCATACTCGGGGAGAGTTTCATTTGAATTTATTCAAAGCTATGTAAACAGGTATTTACAAAGGGCTTGGGACTTATACCTACATGGAGGCCCATGGTATATTTTTGGGAAGATTTAAAGAAAACCTTCATTTTTGGTTTGTTATTCAAAGTTAAAAATCAAACTGACCGAGATATGTACAAAAGGCGTACAATGAAATACCTAATTTCATGTACTTGAGTGGGTATGTACAAAAGGGCTTGGGACTTATACCTACATGGAGGCCCATGGTATATTTGAAAAGCAGACGCGTCGTTTGAAAAACGGTTTGAAAGTTTGTTTTGAAAGAAAGTTTATTTATTTTGAATAAAAGACTGTGTAAAAAAGAAAAAAGGAGTGGGTCTTATACTCTCTAATATTCGAGAGGCCCCACATCGTTTTGAAAATCAATTGATCAATTAAAAAAAGATTTAATCAATAGTTTCAAAAAGAAATGGTTTATTGTTTTGAAAAGAACGATCGTTTGTTTTAAAACAATTTGAATTTGACAAAAGTCAACTTAATTAAGTAAAAAAATCAAATTTTAATGCTTAATTAAGACCTAAGTGATTAGGGTTTGATCACAAAAAATATTTACAAGTGATTAGGTTAAGAATCAAATGAAAAACAATATTTTAAAGTATTAAAAAACACTTAAAACATGTCATTTTAAACCTATTTAAAAACGTATTAAATAAATCTTTTTTTGTGATTTTTTTTGATATTCATAAAATATATGTGTTAAATAAAGAGTGTACAAAAAATGAATGAAAAATGAATTAATTTGATGTGTTAATTAATTAATTAAAGTTGTAAAAAAAATGAAGAAAAACAAGTGTTAAAAAAATGGTTTGGTCCCTAGAGGACTTGAACTCGTGACCCTAAGGTCACCAACCAAAACAATAACCAGCTGAGCCACGCTTGTGGCTTGTTAGTAGTACGCGCTTGGTAGAATATATTACTCAACTGAATTTCAAAACTTATGAACCAAAAAACGCGCCAAGAACACAATCCCAATTTGAATTTGAATTTTCTGAAAACTGAACCAAATTGATCAAGTGAAGGGTCTAACTCACTCGTTTTTTCATAAGGATCATGATGGTGGTCTTTAATTGCATTTATTTTCACTCTAAGGCTATCAATTTTCTGATGAACACGAAGAACCCTAATTCTATGATTCAATCTGAAATCGTGTATGTGCAAGTTATGATGCAATTGATTGAGGGTTAATGATCCTCATGTGTGCAGAAATGAGATGGTATGTTCATATTTCATTTATGATGCGTGGAGAGTAGAGTTTGAAGTTCAAGTGCACTTACCTCAAAAACGGCCAAACTGAGAATTGGATTTTGATCTGGAGGTGTTACAGATGCTTTGTATCAATCTGAATAGCTTCTATGATGATTATGGAAGGTGTCTGGATGTCTGGAACAAGTTGAATTCATCTGAGCATGGCCATGGCACCCGATCTGCAGTTGCTTCAAGTATGAATCGAATTTGAAGATGGAGATGTTTCAGATCATATGTGAGTGTTTGGATAGTTCATATGTGATATATATGAGGTGTTGGAATTGTTAGTTTGGACAGAAATGATCTTGAATGGATTTTGGCATGATAAGGCCATGGTTATGCATATTTGAGAAGTGAGGTAGTGATTTTGAGCTTGAGGTGTTTTTGGGGTGTATGAGTGGTTCAAACAAGTTTCAAATGATGTTTATGAGTTGTGGGAAGCATCATTTTGCTCAGAACTTCAAAGGTTTAGAGGTTGAGCATTTTACCTCTTTGAAACTTAAGAAACTTGCCATTCAAGAAAGAAGAGAGAAAACCTATAATTGTGAGATTTTGGTGTGAATTGAAGAGTGATTTGAACCTCTATTTATAGGCCAAAGTTTCTGAATACAAAGCTCTTGCAAGTTGATCAAGAATGATGATTTGGCTTAAGAGATAAAATGGAATCTTTCACATTAAATGCAAATGGTTAAAAGTGACTTAACCATGGTTATTTCTCAAGCTTCTTATCCTCTTCCATTCTGATCTCAAATCAGAAAATATCTACCAATTATTGCATCTATGCATCATTACTTGGATCATTTGGCAAAATGGTTCATAACTTAGTGAAAATGGCTTGAAATTTCAAGTGAAAAGTTCACTAATGTCAAAATTCAAAACCATAGCTACACTCCATATTTTTTCATGCTCTTGGACATTTTGGAAAGCTCATGTTACACACTTCAAAAGCCTAGTTGAAAGTTTCTTCAAGACCTTTAAGGAAATGGGTGAAAAAGATCCATGAACTTTGAAGAAAATGAAGTTTTAAGTGAAATTTTCATAAGATGCCAACTTTGAAGCTCCATATCTCTTAAATGGTTGATCTTATGGAAAAAAATTATATGTGTCAAAGTTGTTTATTGGATCAAAATCTACAACTTTCATGTTGGAAGTTTTTTTCAGTTTGTAGGTGAAATTTTGAGAAATTCCATTTCAAAGTTTGGAAAAAAACCATGAAAAACACTTAGAAATTTTTCTAAGTATGGAAAGTCAAACTTTGACTTTTTGATTCTTGATTGATTTTCTTGATTTCTCTTGATCAAATGACTTCATATATCATATATTGATGATTTAAAACTTCAAAAGTCATGGTTGACCCAATTTCCCCAAAAGTCAATGGTGATCTTGTACAGTTGACTTTTTCAGACGAATCGCGTTTCTGGAGTTTTCAATGAAACAGGCTATCCTCATCAAATGAATGGTATGAATGGATCACATTGAAGCATTAGAGGATATTGAGCCATGGTTTGAGTTGTGGCACCATGTCCTGATTAAAAAGTCAGTTGTTCAGTGAATTAGGTCAAAACCCTAATTGTCGACCTGATGAAATTGATGACTGTGGATCTTGAATTGAGATGTAATTTCCATTGGATTTTGTCATAGGGATTATTTGAGGATGATTGAAACCTTTGATTGACTTCCTGGGGATTTTTAGGGTTTCCCAAATGTGATCCCTGATTTTAGTCCCTGATAGTTCAAAATCCTAATCTGATGATCTGAGATTTCACTGTTGATCAATCCTTGTGTAGGAGATGTTATGAGCCAATGGATTAAGTCAAAATGATGCACTTGTAGTCTTGAGGTCATGTCCCAAGTCATTAGGTCAATCTCTGAGCAAAAGTCAGGAGTATGCTATCTTCAGTCAAAACCCTAATCTGATTGATTCAGAGCTGTTGAGCTTGTTGAAATGAATCTCTGAGGACCAAATGTTGATTATTGATGAAGATGATTCATTTGAGATGAAGGGAGAACAAAACCCTAATTGATTGTTACTTGTACTGATGAGTGATTTCCTGATTAAATCCTGCTGAGTCACAAGTAGCAAACACAAGCTATGCAATTTTGTTAGAGATGCAAATGATGCATATGCAAATGATATGAGATGGTATCTTAGGTCAAAAATTGGGGTATGACATGCGGGTATGGGGCAGGATGGGTACTAAGTTGCCTATGCCCGCTTATTTAAGTGGGTAATTACCCGAGTCCGTGCCCGTACCCATTTATGCGGGTTTTTACCATACCCATTGTGGATATTTTTTTGGGTACCCACTGGGGATGGGCCAAATTGCCATGCCTAAACCGAACCAAACCAATGAAATCCAATGACAATCGGTTCGGGCATCGGATTTTCAATTTTCTACCTGCAAGCCCAACCCAAACCAACCATAATTAATTATCATGAAAATTACTATGAAGCATTCAACTTCAATAAGAAAAAAATAAAATGTTGTGTATGGACAAGTTATACTATTTTAATTTGTTATTAGAAAATTGATAGTGTAATATGATAAATGAATATAAAGTTATGAAACACGTTCATTATCAATTAATTCAAGTGACTAGTTATAGATTCAAAAGTCTTAATCTTAGATATTTTTTTTGTTAGATATTTTTGAATCTATTAGAGAAAAATTTCTAGTATAATATTTAAATTTGAACACTATTAATATTATATTTTTTATAATATTATGAAAAATTAATTTTTGTAAATAAGTTATTTTTTAAAATTATTTTTGCATTTTTTATCTATCCCGATCAATCCAACCCAAACCAATCCATTGTTTCTTGGATCGGTTCGGTTTGGGCTTTATCACAAAAATTTGTAAATCCAATCTAAACCAATACATTTAATTTTAATCGGTTTAGGTATCAGATTCTCTCAAAACCGAACCAAACCGGTCCGCGAACACTCCTATATTTAAGTATATTTGTCATATTTTTATTGGAAAATAGCAAGAACCACACCTAAATAATTGTACCTAAGTTTTGTCCTAATGGTAATTGGTATTGATGGACACGTGTACTACTTTTTTACTATCCTTCTCGTTGAATAAATATGGTATTTGTAATCGCTCTTTATTTGTGTGAATATCAGTTATATGAATATCTATGAATTTTAAAATATTCACATATATTTATGAATACTTTTTTAATGTGAAAATTTATAGTTTAATTATTATTGTAAATAGAAAATTATTAACTTTTTGTAAGCGACTAGGATTTAATGATATGCTATTAATTACTAATTTTATGTAATTTTCTTTATGTGATTATGTAAATAAAAAAATTCAATTTTATAATAGTTAGTGAATAGATTTTACTAATTTAATGTAAGTGATTACTCGTGAAAAGAGTTTACTAAACTTAATAGTTTAAAAAATATTTGAATCATTTTGATAATTATTAACGAATAGTGTTGTAATATCCTACACATATTATAGCCTAGGATAATACGTATATGGTATTATAAAGGTACGTGAAAGTAATACATAAGCAGCGGAAAATAGATAAGTATCAGTATAAGTACAAAATCCGAATGTGCCATGGCCAAAATATACAATCTCAAAGTGTACTAGTACATAGTCCAACATAATACATAAGCTGAAGGATACAAAAGAAAGAAACATCACCAAGAAACAACGCCGCAAGACTAAGTCATCTTACCCTTACCCTTGCCCTGCCTCAAATCACCTGCAAGAATAGTATTTGGATTGGGGTGAGATTACTAATCTCAGTGAGCCTCCCTATCTTAAGGTTCACTCAGTTCTATAGGGTTCATACAGTCAAACGAATTCGTCGAGGATCTTGGGTTTTTCCTCATGGTTGGGTACAATTACACATATCGGGTAATATCATAATTGGAAGTCCCATAACTATCCAATGAGATAACAACAAGCATAAATTTAATACAAACAAGTATGCAGACTCATACCCATGTACGAGGAATCTAGAAGCACGTTAATGCCCCTACCTAGGCCACACAATCACACCCTCCGTGAGTTACCCTTGTACATCGCGTAAAGACACTTTCACAAGACAAACGTACAATGAGTCAGATGAACACAATGTGATTGACGCCTACTTGGATACATAACCTCGTCCGTGAAGAGTTACCGCAATGACTTCCTAAGTGGTGTCACTACCCCGTCATTCATATATACGCAGGTGATTAACCAAATGCAAAAACGACTACATGACAATACAAGCCCACCGGGCGAAAGCCTAGTGACATTGCCTACATGGCACCACTAGAGGCGAGTTTATCCAAAGAAATTTTTCATAAGTGACATTGCAACCCCACCATACCAAGCACACAATTGTTTTATCTAATTAATGCACACCATTAGAGACCATCTAAGTATATCGCAATTGTAGCTCAGGTGTATCATACATACCAAGAACGCCAATGTTTTATCCACTAGAGGCACGCCATTAGAGACCCTTTCGGTACATCACAATCGTATAGGCCCGTCAGTCACAAAGTCGGGATCATACATGATTTACCACGTAGTAGTAAGGCCTAATCCAATTCAAGCATACATCAAATCATATCATCCAGCCACACTTGGAAACAACATTTGAATGTTCAACCGGAACAAGGAAAATACAATATAATTACAACATAGCATATCAACACAATGCATGCATCAATAATTCATATGCTTGAGATTAACATATATATGATCATATACAATATAACTGAAGGTTGAGAAAACACTTAGAAGGGGGGGGGGGGGGTTGAATAAGTGATTTTTCTAATTTGAAGGAAAGATAGACAGAACACTGTTATTTTTATCCTGGTTCACCTTCTCAATAAGGCCACCTCTAGTCCACCCTCAACAAGGTTATTTGCCTCTCTCAACGAGAATTTAATCCACTATAATCAGAACCTGGTTACACTTGCACGACCAACTGTCGTGACTCATAATACTGTGCACGAGCCAAACTTCTGGTGACTAAAAATCCTGTACAAACTAACTGTTTGTGACTAACGGACTTCTAAGACTCAACTAGTCCTAGACTTCTTAAGACTTCTGGCCTAACCGGTCTCTCAAGGACTTAGTTACTACGTAACTTCTGATGATAGTGTATAGTGCTGCTTCTAAAAAGGTGTAATCACCACTGTGATATTTCACTGATTTTAATTCTAAAGGTTATGAACTCAGAGTATGAATATGAGAGTTTTGGCTTCAGATAGTTTTTCTTCACACATGATGATTTTTCAGAGTAATAATGTTCTCGTGTGTGATTAATGTTCTTTTACTCAAGAGATCATGAATATATAGCTTCAATATTTTTGCCCTTTAACTTCAACTCTTGTACGCAACATTAAATGGTTTGCATGTTATCTTAGCTTTTATTTTCTCCAAGGATTTGCATGTGGATAGCTTCTTCAATCAACCTTGGGAATTGCACTTTTGGAGTGTTGCAGCCGTTTTACTAATGATTATGTCTTTAACGGCACTATTTTGAATCAGTCTTCGTGATCTTCTGTTCAACCTTGCATTTCAGCTTCTGTTATAGATGTGTTCGCAGCGGTTTGGTGCAGTATCAAAAGTTTCCTTAAGACTTGAGTATCTCTTGCATTTATCCAGCTTTGCAAATTTGTCAATTTCTGATTGTGCTGGTACTGGTATATCTTCTGAAATCAGAAATATATAATTAGAGTACCATGTTTGTTTATAAAAAATTAATTTGCTTGTTATCATCTAAAAACTAAAATATGATTAGAACCAAACTATGCTCTAACAATAATATGTTCCATAACACAACTTTACGAGTCTCAAAAGACAAAGGAGGCGTTCGGTCCCATCTACGGAACTGAACTACTCTCGCGAAAATAAACGTACAAAATTCCATCTACAGGAACTCACTAAACGAGGATCTGACGCGTTTAAAAACGACATAGCAATATCAAAGCTAATTTTCATGGATAGTACACTCAATTAGCTTTCCAACGGTATGAACTACACGTTAATCGAACATCCGGAACAGAAGTACGAATGAGAGGTTGCGCTAGCTCCCAATGGAGGTGGTGAGGGGTGAGGGGCGTCTGCCCCCTATGGAAATGTGAGGAAGGGGTGCCCACCCCTTAGGTGAATGAGAGGGGCGCTAGCTCTTAGTGGAGGTGGTGAGTGCCACCTAGTTTATTGCCTTATTATATTACTATTAACTTATTAATTTTGGACATGTACTTGTAGATATGTAGTTAGCAGAAATTATTTTTCTAATTAAAATATGGTTATAGTTAGTAATGATAATTAGTAATAGAGGCACAAGTTAATTAAGGGAAAAAAATTCATTTAGCTGCATATTTTTTGTAACGTTAATAGAAACAAAGAACAATTAGCAGAAAAATATAACTGAAATTAGCACAATAACTAGTAGTGAGAATTAGCAAGTAATTGACATAATAATTTGGTAGTGAAGATTGGTAAGGAAATAAAGTAGCAGAAGAATAATAACAATGCTAAAGTATATAGTAGAGCATAAAATTATTAGTAGAAATAGCGGAAAATTAATTAGCGGAATATAGTCGAAAGACCCGAATAATTATACAGAGTGTTTTTGAATATTCCAATTGAGACGGTAGGTTATATAAAGTTGCTATAATGTAGATATTAAATTTTTAAATTTGCATGTTATATCGTTGTTGTTGAATTTTCGTAATTCTTGGCAGATGTGTTGTAGGCTCATGGCCAGTGTTGTATTGTTGTTAGGTTGTCGTAGAAGTGTAATTGTTAATGTTGTTGCGTTGTTGTTGTTGCGTTGCTGTTGTTGCTATGCCGTTTTTGATAATTGTTTCTATTGTTATTATGTTGCCTCTAATTATTGTCAAACATCAAGTTGTAGGCTTATTGCCAACATGGAATTGTTGTTGTGTTGCAGTTGTTGGTAATAGTTGTTGCTGTTGTGTTCATATTGTAGTTGCATACATAGCATATCAAGTTGAGAGCTTATGCTCTGTAAGTTGGCATGGATTGGCAACTGTCATACCCCAAAATTTTTCCACCGCATTTTTATACTCAAATATCAAAGACTCAGGGACACACTCTCCTAAGCAATCAACCCACAACTAGGGTTTTGTTTCTCTCGAGATCAAATTAAGTTATAAGACCTCCAATGGATACCATGGCCTCTCAATTCTTCAAAGGGTCCTCATTCCATTTTTCAAGCTCTGATTCATAGGATTGCTTAGTCAACAACTCAGATAGTCAACAGTCGACTAGTTTGACCTAAAAGTCAACTGTGGTCAAATTGTAGTCAAAATTCCTGATTTTTGGTCAACATCAACATTAAAATGTTATATTCATCATTTGATCAAAGGTTGATCATGATTCATCAAGAAAAGCTCCAAAATCATTAAAAACCTAAGTATCAAAATTAGGGTTTTTTGGCCTAAAGTTAACTGAACTTTGATCAGCTATAACTTTCACATGGAAAATCAAAAATTTCCCATCCAAAGCTTATTTTGTAGGAAATTTAATTCTCTACAACTTTGTCTCTCTAAAGCCAAGACCAAAAATGCTTCATTGGGAGATATGAGCTAAAACATTACAGGTCCTTCTAGAATCTCGCAAAAAGTAGTTTTTTGTCAGGAGCCATATCTTCAAGATAAAATCCTCAAATGGAAAAAAGGTTCCAAAGTGGCTTGTAGATGACATCTTGGGCTTTCCAAAAAGTCATATAACATGTTCATATGAAAAATATTAAAGGAGTCATGATTGACAGAAGTTGGGGATAATTGGAAAAAGGCATGAAACCCTAAGTGAGGAATTTTGGTTTTTTAAGCAATGAGCCTATACTTTTGAAACTCCAACGTGGTTATAAGCTTACAAGAGGCCCATTAACCAATTATCCTTTATTTCTTCATTTTATTTCATTTTTATTTGAATTAAATCACTTAAATTCAAATAAAACCAAATATAATCATAATTAAATGATAAATGATGGTGAGAATATTTTTTAATTTCTTGATCAATCTAAAAGTCACCTTGGGGGCCCATAAAATAATCTCATAACATGTTAGGTTTTTTATTTCCTTTAATTTTGAACTTATTCATATAAATCCAAAATTAAATCAAATAAGATTCTTCAAAATTGTGTGATTAATTTTTTAAGGTCCTAATCGATTCATAAAGCTAAAGAAATCGTGGAAGGAAACATTGGAATGAGATTGAGTCAAAATTAGTAAGATTTTATACAAATAAAATCAAATATTTTCTCAATATTCCTCTCACCAATAACATGGCTTTCTCTCCAAGTTTATAACCCTAATTACCACCTCTATAAATAGTGGAAGCTATTCATGCAGTAGGGGACGAAAAATTAGAACATCATAACCCTCTTCAAACTTCAAATTTTTTCAAGAAGAGGTGCAATTCCATATCCCAAGTTCTAACCATTATCAATACCAAATAATCGCTCCAACCTATTCCTGAGGTAAAAGAGGGTTTTGAAACCGTGAGCTATTAGCTACGAAAACTAACGCAAAAAACTGTAGCAATTTCATGGCTGTTTCGTAGCAAAAATTGCAGATCCAAGGAAGAAGACGAAGCTGATGTCAAGGACCCACGCGTGTCACTTCCATTGGCCAGTCAACTGTCCCTGACCCTCTCTCCGTATGCATGTTAAAATCCAATTGGCTAGTCAACGAATTAAAACTCTCTCTGCTATTGATTGGCTGAGTGCGTGTAAAGTGGGCCCTGTTCTGGTTATTTTTTTTACTCTTCCATTCAAGTCTTTGTTTTTATATTTATTTTATTTTGGCTTATTCAATAACGACTAAGGAAGATAGCTCAGATGGAAAAGGTAACGATTTATGACTAGGAGGGCGTGGGTTTGACCCCTAGCTCCTTCAATTTATTTTATGCAATGACATATTTCCATATTCCATGCACATTACCAGGAAAAGACCTATGGTGCGTCCTCTCATCCTGAACTTTGGAGGACTTCAAGGATGAATCCATCGCCCCAGAACGCGCATGCACACCACGATCCATCAGCAGCATGCCACACTTGATCTAGAGCTAAGTTTCCTTTAAATTATTTAGTTTTAATTATATATTTCTTTTTTTATCTTTTTATTTTTATTTTCTTTCTTTCTCTTTTGTAATTATCTTCTCTAAACTTTTTTTTTATAATATTATTTTTATAATTATTTATTTTAATCGAAATACTCGATTTTTCCACAATTTTATCTATAATTGTTTTCAACAATAAAAACTATTATTTTTGTATATACTTTTAATCAATTAATTAATTAGGTTGAAAACCAATAATTAATTTTTTTAGGTTTGTTAACCTCGATTCATTTATAAACCCTAATAGCCTTAGGTTTACTGGTAGGTGTTGTCCATTAACCCTAGTCTAGATTTTTACCTATTTCTTCTATTAACTCTGGTTAACTTTTGGCCCATTCAGGGTTTGCCTTTTGCCTTGCCCTTTTTATTTGTTTGCCTAAATTATTACCATTTTAATTTTTGATCTGTTGCATTATAATTGTCGAGGTCTTTAATGCACTAACAATTTATCTTCTTCGTGCCTAATTTTAAGGGTTAACCAAGATCCTCCGTCCACGCGCCATGCCAGTCCGAAAAGCTAAATTTCTATTTTTTGTTTAACCTCATTTTATTTTTATTTTGCTTTTTGAATTAAAATAGGGTTTTGCCTCCATGGTTAATGAATCTGTAATATGCTAACCCTTATTTATTTGCCTTTAAATTTTCAGGATTAATCAAGGGTTCGAGGAAGATCAAGACATTCAAGGATTTTGATTAATTATTGTTCCCTCTTATTTTCTGCCTTTACTTTCCGCCTTTTAATTTCTGCATTCCCCTACAGGTTTTTATTGTAATTCCCCTTCCCCGCAAGTGTTTATTGTAATAGCATAGGACTATTAGACTGTTTTACTTTTCTGCTATGGTTAGTAATCCTAGGGAGTGCAAGCCTAATGAACTTAGCTCACTAAAAAGAAATTATTTTTGAACACAATTCACGTGATTGGTGCACACACACACCTTTAGGGTAATCTCTCTGTTGCCTTTGTTGCCCGTTGCCTCTAATTATACTAAATAATAGTCAAGTCCCTCGATTCCGAGGATACCTAAAGCAAGGTTTCCTAAAGAGATTGAAAATCATCTAGTCCCTCGAAGTTGCCTCGGTAATAGATGATTGTCCCAATTGCTAAGGTATCCTCGCATGATGCCTAAAAAGATTAATGACTATTCTATCCTTCCCTTAGACTACCTGCCCTCTTTATGGAAGGGACAGTCTTGTGGCGAACGATAGCTTCGATGGTCCTTAAACATCCAATTGAAAGACTTCCTGCCCTCTCATGGTATGGATAAACCCTTTCACCCGAAAGACTTAAAGAAAAAAAAAGACAATTTTAGGGTAGGTGTTCTTAAATGCTTGCTCATATTCAAAATTCAAAATGCTTTTCACACCTCCTTTTCAAATTAATTCAAAAAGGCTACGCTTATTTACAAGCTAAAGTCCTTATTCAAAATCTTTTCAAATCATTCAAACACTTCAAAGTGAGCTAAGCAATTAAGAGCCCATGGATAACCATGGATACAAAGGATGCTTTAAACCTTCCCTTTGTATAACCTACCCCCCGAACTCAAAATATTTCTAAGGTCTTTCATGTTCTTTTTGCCTTTCCTAATTGGATAAAATAAAAGTCGATGGCGACTCTTGCTATCCACACATTTCTTTAAAGTCAGTTCACCGTATTACAACAATATTTGAAGTTGAAGGCTTATGCCTTGTTGATGCCTCTATTAATTGGCAAATATTAAGTTGTGGGTTTTGCTCTGTTGATACCACATGCATTTGCATCGTAATGAGTGACATTTCAAGTTGCATCTCTGAGTTATTGTGATGATAAAATAATTGTTATATTATGTTGATGATTTTGTTGTGATAAATGTTGTTTAAATCTTGTGAAGAGATGATTTTGCATGAACTAATTCTAGTATAGTGTAGGTGTTTTCATGTTGGCTGCATTTGTGGTAAAACATACCTGGGTGTTTAATGTCTTGACAAATGTCATGACATGCTTTATATGGTGTTATGCAGGTTGCATATGTTTAAGCTAATACAAGTTTTGTTAGTGAATGTCATGATCAATGTCATGACATCCATGTTAGACAGCAGGAGCTCTTGTGTCTTTCTGTCATGTTTCCTGATTTCTCTCAATCTACAATTTAAGAAACATTTTATTGTGTGCTGAAAATTTTCTCTAGAAGATTTCGTTAACAACACATTCTGATAACGTGTGAATTAGGTTGACAACCAAAATGCACCATTGAATTAACCGATATCTACCCTGCCCCTGGTTGAAATCAAGGTTTATTTGAAAAGTAAAAACAAACTCCAACTCCTGGCTCGAGGGGGTGACGAGGGATTAACATCCTTATATCTCCACTGTTTGGGAATTGAAACAATGCCTGTACATCCTCAGCTCGATCTTACCTTGAAAGCATATGTTTAGCTGGACTTAGTTATTTGTATTCGTCATTCTCCCTTAAGTTTGTTAATAATCCTAAATTTGAGAGTGAAAATGGAATAGAAGTGTGCGAGTGAAAAGTCGTAGTAGTGATCAGATGAATTGACTCCGAAACCTGCATGGTCATCCCATTAGAATTGCTAATCCGAAGGTACAACTTTTATCCTGAGAAACACTTAGCGATCGTAGAGGTTGAAATCCTGAGCATGACAAGGCCTATTGATCCTAGATTCAATATCCTTTGTAGATCCGTTGACCTTATTTTACTCCCTAGCTCTTTAGACTTGTAGAAGTAATGGCAACCTTGAATTCTCCTTGGGCACGTCAAACCTGTCGGGAATAAATTGTTAGCGGTGGATTTTTGTCGTATCAGAACTTCACGAGTTTCCTTTGACTGAACCTCTTTTGCTTTTCCTAAGGATAGTCTCACCTATGACCCTTTGTCCCTTGGTGGGGATTTAACATATGTCGCCTTTCCTCCATTGTAAATAGGCATCTTTGTTCAGGGTATTGCCCTAGTTAGACTGACCCTTGCCCCCAAATTATCGTAGAGCGTCCACGTAAGTTTTTCTTTGTTCATAGATGAACCCCCTTATGACTAGATACCCCTTGTGTGTATCTATGAGGGAACTCTGAACTAATCCTTGCTCGACGATAACTTTGGTTGTATTTACGATCCTGTTATGACACGGCATGGACATGCGTCTGGCGTGGTGAAAGACATCCCTTTTTTAGTAATACCAAGATCATTCTCAATAATCTATCCTCCTTTCTCCATAGTTTATGATCCTTTGATCTTTCTCCATGAGTGTCGGGAAATCGGCTAGCACGACAAGTATGGATGCAGATGAAGATAGAAATGCAAATGTAGATGCAAATGTATGACTGCATGAAAATGCGAATGCATGGGTATGCGAGAGACTCCCTTTTTCTTATGTATTATAACTCCTTGTATGTAATGCCATGCAGACGTGCGACATATATAATCATAAGGATAACCTTAGAGGCGACATTAGACCCTCGTGAAATATGTGCGAGCTTGATGTTATGGTACGCCAATGGGAATCCCTTAGATTAGGGAGTATGCAGAAGGTAGCGGCTGGTGACCGTTCAAGACAGTCACCGAGTCTCATGGCCATCGAGAGGCCGTTCGACGTGTACTAATGAAGTTGTCCCTCGTCGGAAGATTCTCTATGCGGAACACAACCTATCTAAGGACGATATCGAATGAAGCGAAATCCCTACAGGCTAGGGATTGAAAGATGTATAGATGGGAATCCAAACCCTACAAGTTAGAGGGTGCGCGGAAATAAGCACGGAGTGACCGTTCAAGACAGTCACTAGGTCACATGGCCATCGAGAGGCCAATCGACGTATGCTAATGAAGATGCCCTTCGTATAAGGGGTGTGATTTTGGAATTAGAATCCCTATAGGCTAGGGAATGCGTAGATGTAGGCACGAGGTGACTGTTCAAGACAGTCACTAGATCGCATGGCCATCGAGAGGCCAATTGACGTGCATAAATGGAGGTGTCCTTCGTGGGAAGGACTTGGTTTCGGAAATAGGGTCCCTGTAGGCCAGGAAACGCGTAGGAATACCTGCAAGAATCAAAACGCAAGATATTTGAAGTATATAAATTGCGAACACATAATAAGCACATAAGCACATAAGCCATAGGTTTATAGGTCCGACGTAACGGCTTAGGGTGCCTACCCTTCCCATTGATATGTTCTAGAAGGTCTCATGGGGTCGTTCGTAGCCGCCGAGACTTTTTGTCTCTTTGGATTTTAGAACAATTCATTTTATCCATGAGGTTTGAATTTTAGGGGTAGGTTCTCAGAGAGATAAGCCAAATACCAAGTCCAGCCCTCAACAAGGTCAAGCCTCGTATCATACATTTCCGGATATTCAACCCACTATGAGTGGAATTATAATAAGACTCGTAGGCGATTTAATTCCCCTCTGGTCTTAAATATAATTCCCACGCTTAGGTTTAACATCAATATATATATATATCCCGAAATGCGATAAAATAATAAATATTCACATAAACAAATATTTAACTAAATTGCTATAAATAAATGAACTTATAAGTAAGTAAATACTTAAATTAAATTAAATTTAAATATTTAAAAACTAACCTCAAAATTCGGTCGGCTATAATTCAAAAATGCAGCAAAGACAACAAATATTTAGATAAATAGATGTTTATTTTAAACTGATGTAAATAGATGAAATTATAGAAAAATAAATAATAAATAAAAATTTAAATATTTATAAAAATAAATAAACCCTAATTTTGGCGAATTACCCAAACCCTAAAAATTTCGCCAAAAACCAAAAAGTTTGCCAAAAACCTAAACCCTGCCTAAACCTATAGGAGCATAATAATTCACCATTAAGTGTATCCCCAGCAGAGTCGCCAGCTGTAGCAACCTGCCCTAAAAATTAGCTTTTAGAGTCGCCACCTATTCTACCAAGGCAAATAGGAAACCTTACGCAGTTAAGAGATCAGGGTAAGATTATTATAATCAGGTCGAGGAAAGGTGTTAGGCACCCTCAACCCTTTCCTAAGGTTTGCATTCAAGGTTTGTAGCTTAAGAGCGTTGTGAGGTTTATGGCTAAAAATGTTAAGATTTAATATGTCACCGTTAGTTGCGATGATCAATAGGTTTGATCATTATAGTTAACGGATTAAATAATGTATTGCTGGTTGCTCTGATCGATAGATTCGATCGTCATGGGCAGCAAAGGTGCATTTTAATATTGTAATTAAATTTCATGTTTTATTATGTTATCTCTCGTCTAATGCGACTAATAGCTTTAGTCGGGTCGAGGAGAGAATTAAACCAGAATTAGTTAAATTAACATAAATAAATTAATTCGATTAAATTTATTTCTCGCCAATGCAACTAATAGATATAGTCGGATCGAGGAGAAACTTATATTAATCAAGAATCAATTGAATTAATGTTTTTTTGCCAAATGGCAGTGGGATTGGGCAAACCCTAATGAGGAGAAACTTTTATTCTTTTCCTGTCTATATCTTTGTTTACTTTTTGCTTATTCAATCCAAAGTTTGAAACCGTAGAAACTGTTGAATGGCATCTCTCCATCTCCGAGGACGATAATTATCGGATCAATATTTCCAAATCTTTTTTGTTGCTTGCCCTATACTACATTCAACAAAATGGCACCGTTGCCGGGGATGGTTTCTTGAATTGCATCACAATAGTTTACATTGTTTTGAGCTTTGTATATAACGTATATATTGTATAGTTCCACGTGTATATATTTACTTGTACATGTTTACTTGTTTATGTTCACCATATAGTTACTTGTATATGTTTGCATACAAATATACTTTGTTGGTGAATGTTGGTGAAACATGTTGAGATTGGACCAGTTCGTTATTCAAAATCTTCACTTTTCATCTTGTGAATCCAACATTCATCAATTTTCTCTTTTTGTATGATAATAATTGTATTTGTTCCATACTTGTATATATGTGTTTGTTTGTGTATATAGTTGTATACTTTCGTTTTTATGTTCATTTAATTATTGTATATATTTGTACCCGTAAAGTTTGTTGAGTGGTTGGTTAGGACACTTTCTTTATGTTTGCACGGTGAGACGTCACCATGGCATGACAGGAGGAAGCTACTTTCCAAACACCAAAACAATAAAGGCGTCGAGCTAATGACGTAAAACAAGTGCTTGTTGGGAGGCACCCCAACGGTTGTAAATATTGTTTATATTTCTATTTATGAGGTATTTAGGTGAAGTGGTGAGTGATTAGAAAAGCTGGTGCAGTTCTGATTTTTATGTGTTCTGCTATGTCCGTTAAGCGTAGCAGAGCTCGCTGAGCGAGCATAGCAGAATTTTGTTTTTCTGCTCTGTACCAGTGGGGTTCCTATTCCACTTGGTTCACTCATTTTTCCCACTTTCACCAAGGTTATTTAGTAGTAGATACTAGTTTTATTTTTCTAATTCTTTTATTAGTTGTTTGTACTTGAATTTTGTCGGTAATTCGAAGATTTTTTAGGTGATTTTCCAAAGCTTGAGTGTTTCTACTTGCAGATGTATGGTAGGATATTATGTTTGAAGTCGTATAATTCAAGGTACTCATTTATCGCTTTCTATAGCATAACATGTTTAGGAAACTTTTCATTTGTACAATTACCATACCATTCATTCTTTTGCATTACTTGCTTATTGATTGAATCACTTTAGTTCCCAAACTATAAATGTGAGGAAGCTTTCCATTGTTCATATATGCTGGAGGCCACAATCTTTGTTTTAACTGGATTTTATTATGCTTAATCTTTTGTTTATGTTGATTTTATGAAAGCATGAAAAGGATCAAGGCATTTTGTTTCATTTTGAGCACAACCACCATAACCAAATAGTCAATTCACCTTGTGAGTGTGTGATCATTTGTTAGCTCTTTTGAGCCTTTTTGTTAATGTCCATGTTGTTTTTGCTAAATGCTTATCTTTGAGTGTTTAGTTCTCATTTTTGCATGGATGATTGATTATTTGTTTTCTTGAACCTTCAACCATGATTTTTGGTATGAGTTTTTACCTTGCCTTAGAAAGTAGGGAGTATTCACATGATGATGTGGTTGAATTCAAGTTGGGGAGAGAAATAGTTGCTACTTATGTGGTTGTTGCTATGAGGTTGAAAAGAAAGAAAAAAAGTGAAAAAAAGGAGAAAAAGTTTTGAAAAAAGAAAAAGAAAAGAGAAGCGAATAATTGTGCTAATAATTAGTATGTATTGGTTTGAGAAACTTTGGATAAGGAAGAGGTTTAATCGAGGTTTTGTTGTTTGAATCTCTGGTGGATTGATCACTCCCTTAGGTTTAGGCAAGTTTTTGTTTCGATTAGCCTTAAGACATATCCCTTATTTGTTAACCAAGCCACATTACAACCTTGAAAATCCCTTGTGATCTTGCTTTTGTATCTTTAATGTGATTTTTGGATGAATGGATAATTTAATCGTTTGTTTGCAAGATTGTTAGATGAGTGTTAAAAGTCCTCCACCTTTGTGTGTTTTTCATCCATTGATGAAATTTTGCTAGGTGTGATTCATGAGATAGCATGTATTGTTTTAGAATGTTTTGCATGATTTTTGTACTTAGGATTTGTTTCGTTTACATGTTGTCGTTGTAGGATAGTGGTAAGTATTTACTTTGTTTATACGTTTTTGTATTAAGCCATACATTTGTTTTTGGTTTTCAAAACATGTTGACTCACAATTCTTTGGTTTATTACTTTTGATTCTTTGATTTATTTGACATTGTTTGAGGACAAACAAAGTTTCAAGTTGGGGAGAGTTTGATAAGTGCCAAAATGTACTTATTTTGTGTATGTAAATAGTGGCACTTATCGATACTTTTGTTAATACCGTTTGAATAATTTCCCGTTTTGTGTATAAATACGTATATTTTGTGAATAATTGTATTTTCATATACTTTTATACCATTTGATAGTTTTTCCTGTGTTTTTTGGGTAGTTATGCATATTAGAGCCTTGAGGAATAAAGTGTCAAAGGCACGTCTTCGATATCGCAGTTTTGGTGCAAGCCCGCTTAGCCACCGTCAAGCGGACTTCCATAGGCTCAAAATAAGGATGACCAAAATCATCATTTTGGTTTCCATTCATTCATTATTGGATAGAACATTGAATAAGCTTTCCAACGCTTCGAACTGGGCGCAATTCGGAGTTACGGTTCTCGAGTTATGGCGAAAACAAAATCTGAATTTTAGTAGACACCGCTAAGCTGACTCTGTGCCGCTAAGCGGACCTGCAAATTTTCAGACTTGTTAAAAAGGGGAAAAATCACATTTTTAGGTTATGGGTTGGGTATTTTTGTGTCCCAACACCATCAACTTCATTCTTAGAGTAGGATTGACTTAGAAAACAGCACTGGGTCAAGCACCGGGTCAGACTCTGTGCCGCTAAGCGGACCTGCTGTTATACCCCAAAATTTGCCCGCATCTTTTTTCGAGAAAACTCCAATCTGAAAATTAAGAGTCTCATATAATCATGGATTTTTATTTCAACAAATATCCTGATATATGAAACACTTAGTTTTCAGAATTTTTCTTATACAGTATTTTGGCTTGCAGTTGAATTTATTCTTACGCAAACACCAAATACTGTTTATTACTTCACACATGCTATTTATTTATTTACAGATAAATAGTACTGACACAGTTGGTACAGAGTTAAATCTTTTTGCAGGCGCAGAATCAGGAAATTCAGACTGTACTGTTAACAAGTAGATTATTATTATCTTTTGTTTCCCACTAATTTTTGTACTATATTCCATTATTTTCAAAAATCTTTTCAAATCTCTTTTTCAAAAATCAAATCCTAACTTTATTCTCCACATCTCTCTTTTTCCCAACACTATCATACACTTTCTTTCAAATCTTATTTCCACTCAAATTTTCCTTTTGTACGGAATCACATCATTCCCCAACGTCTCTATCCTTCTTTCCATTCTATAAATACCTCTCATTTTCTTTCATAAAATCTCACATCAAATTCAAATTCATCTCTCAAATTTCTACTTCATAATCCATCCTTTCTTCTTCCCCGACAAAATGGCGAAGCGGTGGGAAACGTGTTTTCTTATGGTCATCACCATTGCTACGGCGATCATGTCTTTCTTCTGTCTACATAGCCCGGAACACTGTGGACCTGGGATGCTTATGCTCCCAATCATCTACATGTTACTATTTGTAGCATGGGTTATCAATCGTCATTCTTAAAATTTGCTGTATTTCTTATTTCTTAAATGTACCGTTTGTTCGTCGTACTGTTCAATATAATATGTAATATTTGTACTGTCAGTATTAAATGTTGTACTGCTTGTCATAATATTGCTTAATTACTCAGATAATATTTTATGTGTTTTCTGCCAGTCAAATATTCATTTTTTCTGTGCATTAAATGATTTTCAGGGTTATTATCGGTAATTTTGCCCGCATACAGTAAATATTAGTTATTTATTATGTCTGTGTTTTTTAACAAGTCATGTAAATAAACTTTCATTTTTCACATAAAACAAAAAGCAAAAACAACAAAAAAAGAAAATTAACTTTGACAGTTGATTTTTCACTCTAACTGCTACGTCAATACCGGAACAGTCAGTTGACAGCTAAACTGCTGGCAGTACAATTCTCAGTGTTTTGTACCATCAATCAAATCAATCTTTCACAATTCAAAATTCCAAGATTTTTGTTCTAGAAGTCTTCTGAATATCACGCGATTAGCAGAGACTCAACACTGCACAAAAATCAGGTACGCTTAACTGTCTCCTACATAAACAGTCCCTGACTAGGGTTTTCTTCTTTTTACAGGAGAAACAAGTTTTTGAGACCTCAAATGGATTTCATGCACATCCATATATCTCAAAGTACCATCATACAAATTTTCAAACTTCAATTCACTCAGAACCGTCAGCAACTCAAACAGTCAACAGACGACCCGTTTGACCAAAAAACTCAACAGACAGTCAAAAATGAAATTTTTTGTCAAAGTCCATATTTTGTCAAAGGATTCATCATTTGATCATTGGATGATCATAATTCATCAAGGAAAGATAAAAAATCAACAAAACCCTAAGATTCAAAATTAGGGTTTTTACCTAAAAAGTCAACTCAACTTTGACTGGTCATAACTCTCTCATCCTTCATCCAAAAAATTCAAACCAAAGCTCATTTTGAAGGAAATTCAATTATCTTTCAAATGCAATTGATCCCATGGTCATTGCATTCACCATTTGAAAAATATGACCAAAGACATTACAGGTCATTTTTAAAGTCAACAAAAAGAATCTTTTTTCAAAAGGACACACAAGGAGCATCAAAAATCATTTTGACATGAGACCAAAGACATTGGTTAGAGGACTCTTTGAGGTTTCCAAAAAGTGCAAGATCTACTTCATATGACAAAAATTGAGGGATTTACACCTTGTTGAAGTTGGCTAAATTTTGGAAAATGCATAAAATCAACATTGCTCAAAAATGCATTTTTTCCAAATGGGGCCAAGTTTTCATGGTTCAAACATCATTTCCATAATATTATGGGCCTACCACGACCAAGACTAAGCCCATAACATTTTTCATCCATTTTTGCTTGATTTTTTTCTTATTTTAAGATTAAATTAAAAGGAAAAATGAAAGGATAATGGATAACTTGTATTCCAAGCATGACTCATCAATATGACTCATTCAACTCTGTCTCAAAGCAAAGTACAGCAGAGGAAGAGAAGAAAATCAAGCCATAGTGGCTTAAATGCCAAGCTACATATGTGGAAAAGTCAAGATTCTAGCAAAAGCACTTATTGCTTTCTAGCTTAGATTTTAAGCACTTCAATGCTTATAAATAGGCTAGCATACTTCAGTAACAAAGGAGACAAGTTCAGAGACAAGTTCTGAAACAAAGCCTTACTTATAATACACTTGTAACCACTTGGAACTTTTTGAAAGAAATTCAAAATTCGAATTTTAGTTTCTAACTAGTTTCAGTTCAAACCAAGCATTCAAACATCATCTTTGAACATCAATAAACGTATCCCAATCAATTACAAGCCTTGAAGCTCACTAAATCGAGCTATACGGGTCATAATTTGTTCAAACCTAAATCAACTCGTATCTGGTTATTCACGCATGCTTGGCAAGATGTAGACATATATTTGAACTTGGTGTGGTGTGTAGATCATTTCTGGAACTTTAATTGAGTTTTGGATGCTTAAATACGAAGTTACCATTCTAGGGTTCATAGTTTCAAAATTAGGGCTTTCTGAAATAGGCAAAATTAGAGGTTCTAAGTGGTACCATTGAGTTCGTATGGATCATACGAATTGAATGGAGGGGTCGCGCCAAATTTATTTTTAGGTTTACCCCTATTCGTTATTTTGCAGGACATGTAGCTACAGCAGAAAACCGTCACTAAAACCTTTAGTGACAGTTGCAGGCCTAAGCCAACGGACGGAGGAAGAAGACGAACTCGTGGCAGCCTCTGATTGGCTGCCCTGCCCTGCGCGCGTTTGTTTTTTTTTTAAATATATGATTCAGTGCTTTGCAGGCTATGTACGCATCATGCTCCCTCGTTCCAGTGACCACATGATCGTTCCAGTCACATCATCCAACGCGCCAGACAAAGCACTCCTTACCATGGACTCTCAATCCCACCACACATGATCAGTATCCTTTTTATTTTCTATTTTATTTTTATTTTCTTTGTAAATTTAATTAAAAATAGTTTTAAAAATCTAAAAAATATACAAAAAATATTTTTAGACTTCTAAAATAATATATTATTTTCTGAAATAAAAATATTTTATTTTTCTTCAAAATTTCAATATTTTGCATAATTAATTAGTATATATTTATATATTTGCTTTTTAATTATTCTAACCAATCAAAAAATCATTAAAAAATTGCTCTTTGTATAAAATATTGTTTATATATTATAGACTAATTTTGTACATATTTTGAATAATTTTCTCTTTAAGTTTTAATTATTTGTATAATTATTTGTATAATTATGTTTAATTAACTTAAATCAATTTCAAATCAATTCCAAAAATTCCAAAAAAATTAGTTTTGTTTTAAAATTAATTGACAAATATTTTGTACATATTTTAAACTTAATTTCTTGGTTTAAATCTATTTTCATCTTTTTTTTCTTCATTTTAATTTAATTAATCATGCATTAATTATAATTAAAATAAATCATAAAAAATCCAAAAACATGCCTTTTATTTTTCTTGCAATTTAAATTCCTAGATAAATGTATAGGATGTCAAATTCATGTAAATAGGCTAGTTTACATTTCCTGCACAATCGATGTAATAGCGTAGATTTACTTTTCGCACTTTACATTTCTGCATTTTAATTTCCCGCACATATAAACTGCGTGTATGTCAAAGATAAAATTGAACCGTTAGATCACTAACTTCAAAGATAAAATATCTGAATTCAAACACAATCACACTTGCACATCTTAAGGTAATCCCTTCTCATTCTTTTCAAAATCAAAGTCAAAATTCTACTGTTTCGAGTACAAAATCGAACCTTTTGTTTATATCCGGTGAAAGGATAGATTTTTAAAGGAAATAGGATAAAGACCTTACAACTCAGGGTAGACCTCCTAGTTTGCTTGCTCAAATCAAAACAAACAAAATTCTCATACACTATTGTTTTTTCAAAACTTTCCAAAAAGACAATACTTTGTATACATCCAAACACGGATCATTACAAAGTTAACGTTCTTTTCAAAACATTTTTCGAAAGATAAACAAACATTTTGTATACATCCGCACAAGGATCATTACAAATCCAATTTACAAAGGTATTTGAAACCACATATGAGCATTCTAAAGAAATTGAAAAGTAATCGAAAAACAAGTGAGCTAAGCAAACTTAAGAGCCCATGGATAACCATGGATACAAAGGGTGCTAACACCTTTCCTTTGTATAACCTACCCCCTTACCCAGAATTTCTTAAAGGTCTTTTTTCTGTTTCTTTTATAAACCTTTCCTTAATTGGATAAAATAAAAGGTCGGTGGCGACTCTGTGAATTTTCAAAAAATGCGAAAGCATTTAAGCGATAAAAAAGAGTCAGTTCACGTATCTCTCCCGAACAGAGGTATGGCCCGAAATAAAACGGAGGTCCACAGAACTGGCGACTCTGCTGGGGAGATACTTTCAAAAAACAAAATGTTTTCAAAAGGGGTTACCTTAAGAGAATAGGTCGATGTTTTCAATTGTTTGACTTGATTGCTCTATTTTTCAAAGGTTTGTCTGGGTATTTTGTTTGTGTGAAAGATTCTAACCCGAATCTCGAGATACCTTAAGTATATGACAATAGACCAAGGAAACTGTACGGCATGTACCGATACGGTTGATCTGGTAGTCATCGTTAGTGCGATACTTTGGTTTATACTGATGTCCCTTGAAAACGATCAAGGAGTATATTAGGCTTCCGAAATGTCATTAAACACTAATTTGTCTTAGAACCTTTTTAGTTGAACTTGACTTGTGGCCTATTAAGTGGCTAGCTTTGAAATGGATCAAAGTTAGTTATCCTCGAGGAATATTTTGATCGGCCGCTCGAGCGCCGTATTGAGATGTTACTTCCAAGGATCATAGAACCCGAATACTATTCTAGGACAGGTTTTAACCAACTCAACTTCAGTGGGGAGGGTATCACCTATCAGCTCCATGCAAGCCTTTAAACCTAAGGCTATTGTTTGATTTGTTTTTGTGTGCCACATGTTTGCATCATAAGCATATCATTTTCTCACAAAACACTTCAAGGATCAAAGAGTTTACCTTTGTTTTTGCAGGTAATGGCTCCCGCCACCAAAGATTACATCCGAATCAACATCTCAACGGTACCATCTGAACTAAAAGACTTAGTGTCAGAATTCCCCAGGAATGTTCAATTCACCGAAAGGCATGGTCACCTACTCCATTTGGTTACCTCAAAATTTGAAGAAGACATGATACGGGTCCTGTTCCAGTTCTTTGACCCTGAACATCATTGCTTTACCTTTCCTGATTACCAGTTGGTACCCACTTTGGAAGAATTCTCTGAACTAATGGGATTGCCTGTTCGAAATCAATTACCTTTCACTGGTTTAGAAAGGATTCCAAAACCTGAAGTCATTGCTGCTGCTTTACATCTGCGAAAATCAGAAATCGAGTCCAATTGGGAAACAAAGAGTGGAGTTAAGGGTTTGCTTGCAAAGTTCTTATTGGAAAAGGCTCGACTACTGCTAGAAAACAAAAGTTATCCAGCTTTTGAGGAAGTTATGGCACTTTTGATCTATGGGTTGGTTTTATTCCCTAATCCCGACCAGTTCATAAGTGTACACATCATCAACCTTTTCCTAATCCGTAACCCGGTACCAACATTGCTGGGAGACATTCTACATTCCCTACACACTCGTACCATGAAGAAACGAGGAACTCTCATGTGCTGTATACCACTACTGGCTAGGTGGTTTACATTTCATCTTCCCCGATCAGTGTTGAGAAATGAACAAAGAATGCAATGGTCTCGCAGGATTATGTCTTTGTCTCATTCAGATATCCGGTGGAACAACTTCTTTCAAAGAGACATTACTATCATTGATCATTGTGTAGAATACCCTAATGTGCCACTCCTTGGCATCAAAGGAGGCATCACTTACAATCCCTCTTTAGCTCTACGCCAATTCGGATATGCAAGGAGCAACGGTCGTCATGACATGATTATCCGTGGCATTGTGTTTGATTACGAGAATGATTCTCATAGACACCGACGAAGGTTAATACATGCATGGGACAGTGTCTATAGAATAGAAAGCAAAATTTTGGGGCAATGGAATTCTATCCCTATGGAACCTTACCTCAGATGGGTCCGCACTCATGCTCAGAAACTCCTTATGCCATATCCCGCTGTTCTACCTGTGACTATTGAACCAGAGGTCGAAGGATATGAACCTCAAGTTATTCTACACCCGGACATGCCAACTGACCTAGAAGAGTTGCAAAAATCTTGGGTTCAACTAAAAGAGGAAAGAGACACCTTCAAAGCATACTGTCAAGACTATGAGAGAAGGATATTGGAGCTCACCGGACAGCTTCAAGAAGAACAGCAGATCAACACATTCCTGGGGGCAAAGAGAAAGCGTCCACGGGAGACCTGAAGGATCATTTATTTTATTTCTGTCTTGTAAGCCCAAATGAGGCAAAGAAAAAAGAAAAAAAAAGAAATAAATTGATTAACTAACGTTTGTTTCTTCTTTAACAAATCTAAACTCTAAGATCCTTGGAAACATTGCACACACATTTCACTTCATGCATTGCATATACATTTCATACATTGCATTCATATACATTGCATATACATTTCATACATTGCATACACATTGCATCCAGTCATACACATTGCATAACAGGTTCACATGACGGATTTCTCATCTTCTCGCTGTTTATTTCAGTCAGAAGAGATGGAATCTGAAATGAGCATCAAGAATCTCGAAGCACAGAATGCCCAAGTTCAAGTGGCAATTCTGGAACTGGCAAAGGGGCAACAAGAACTGAAAGCCCTGATAATCAAGAAGAAAAAGAAGCCCAAAGGATCTGTAGGCTTGAGTCACCTGAAAAGGAAGATCAAAATCCCAGTCAAAAAGTTCAAAAAGCCACCGATCCCTGAAACAGTCGGTGATGGTGAACCAGAAGACAATCAAAGCAACCAGGGTTCTGCTAAACCCTCTCTCTCTTCAGATGAAGAAGATGATCATTCTAGGGACGAACCGGATGATGACAAATACCAATAGCTGGAAGACCGTATGAAAGCTATGGAGATACAAAAAATACCTGGCTTAGATTTCAATGATCTAGGGCTCATCTCGGATGTTGTTATCCCTCCAAAATTCAAAGTTCCTGTCTTTGCAAAATATGATGGAGTTTCTTGCCCGAAACTACATCTGAGATCCTATGTGAGGAAGATACAACCTCATACAACAGATAACAAATTGTGGATTCATTTCTTCCAAGAAAGTCTGTCGGGTACACAACTCGAGTGGTACTACCAGCTGGAAAATACCAAGGTTCATACTTGGGAAGAATTAGCTGCTGCTTTTTACAAACAGTACCAATACAATGCTGATCTTGCGCCAACCCGTACTCAACTAAGGGGCATGTCTATGGGACCAAAAGAAAGTTTCAAAGGATATGCACAAAAGTGGAGAGATATGGCTGGAAGGGTTCAACCACCCTTATCTGATCGCGAACTAGTCGACATGTTCATGGGCACTTTAACTGGCCCTTTCTATAGTCATTTGCTGGGCAGCTCATCATCAGGTTTCACTGACCTGATACTGACCGGAGAACGTGTCGAAAGTGGCATTCAAAATGGAAAAATTCAAATAGGTTCCTCCTCTGGTACTACAAAAAGGCCCATCAGCGGGAGAAATGAGGTCAATGCAACACAAATTCAGAAAAGTCGCAAAAGTGAGCAGCATCAATCTGTAGGGGCAGTTCGGATCTCCGCATCTGCACCTCAAAAAGATCAACAGCCAAAATATACGCATCGACCAGATGCACCAAGAAGAAATTTCACCAGAATCAACATGCCAATCTCTCAGGCATCGCAGCACTTGCTAAAAGCAGATCTGATCACATTAAAAGGTCCTCCAAAGAATGTCAACACTTCCTCTCCGAATTATCGCCCTGATGCAACATGTGCCTATCACTCAAACTGTCCAGGACATGACGCAGATCACTGCTGGGCCTTGAAAAATAAAATACAAGATATGATAGATGCTGGGGAAATTGAGTTCGATCCTCCAGAAACTCCAAATGTCATCACTGCACCTATGCCAAAGCATGACAAAACTGTTAATGCTATCCTGGACACTGTTTACATCTACGATGTGAACGAATTATCAACTCCACTCTGCGAAGTCAAAGGAAAGATAATCCGAGCTAGTTACTTCCCAGGATGTGACCCCGACTGCTTTTACTGCTCCTGCCTTCCCAATGGTTGTGAAAATATGAGGATGGGAATTCAAAAATGGATGGATCGCCGTATCATTATGTTTGAGAGGCTCCCTTCTATGGACGTGCTGTGCGAAGTCTTTGCAAACGGGATGAGAATAGAGGATGCCTCAGTGATCTCCAGCTTACCATTCAAAATCTCTGCCAAGGCTCCATTCAAAATTTCTGCTACACTCAAAGTGGCATCAGTAGTCATTGCTAGTCCAACTCCATTTCCATACTCCTCAGACAAAGCTGTCCCATGGGGATATGACACTAATGTTTACGTTCATGGAGTTAAGCAGAGTACCTCGACTGAAGAGACCGCAAAGTTAACTACTCCAACTGTGGGTAATATTGTGGGTACCAGCAAGATCACGAGAAGTGGAAGAATCTTTTCACCAGAAATTTCTCCAAATGTTGCTGCTGGTCCAGTCCGAGTCCCAGTTCCTAATCAAAATGTCAACGCTCGAGGCAAAGAGCCACAAGTTGAACAAGTTCAAACCCCGGTGGAGATCACTGCTGAGGATCCATCAAAGCAAGAAATGGAGGAAATATTGAAAATCATCTGCAAGAGTGATTACAATATTGTTGAGCAACTGGGGCACACCGCTTCAAAAATCTCAATGCTATCTCTGCTAAAATATTCAGAAGCTCATGCCAAAGCTCTGATGAAGTTCCTTAAAGCTGCGCATGTGCCTCAAGAGATCTCAGTCGACCAATTTGAGAATTGTGTTGCCAATCTAACCGTGAACAATGGTCTCGGTTTCTCTGATGTGGATCTAACTCCTGCTGGAAAAAATCACAACAAAGCCCTACATATCTCCATTGAATGTAATGGCACCACTCTATCTCATGTGCTAGTAGATAACGGTTCTTCTTTGAACGTGTTATCGAAAACAGTACTAGAAAAGCTTGACTTCGAAGGAATTGTGTTACAACCAAGTGATGTTGTGGTAAGAGCCTTTGACGGATCAACCAGAACGGTATACGGAAAAGTGAATCTCCCAATCAGAGTGGGTTCTCAAATCTTTGATTCTATCTTTTACGTAATGGAAATTCACCCAGCCTACTCCTGTTTACTTGGACGTCCTTGGATACATGGGGCAAACGTTGTAACTTCTACCCTGCATCAGAAGTTAAAATATCCAGTAAAAGGAAAGATTGTCACAGTCTATGGCGAAGAGGAATATGTGGTTAGTCACCTAAGCAATTCCAAATATGTTGAGTTCGAGGACGAATTCATCGAAACTCCATGCCAATCATTTGAGGTGGTCTCCCCAGATGTCTCTACCACCAAGCATATTCCTGCTACTCCAACTACAACTACGGCTTCTCTCAAAGATGCCAAAGCCATGATTGAACAAGGTGATTGCACAGTATGGGGACATCTTCCCGATATACCCTACAAGTCTGACAAGCTAGGTCTGGGCTATGATAGTGAAAATCAAAAGAATGATCAAAGTCCTCGTTCTGGAGGATTAAATGTCACACTTCGTCAGCCAAGAAGTAAACGCTATTGAAGATGAAGGAGTGTTCATGAACCATATCATTCAGCCATATCCAGATGAGATTCCACCCATTTCCATGGGAATGTGGGATGCTGTGGGAGAACCAAACGGCGGGTATAATTATCAGTATACCGCACCTCAGAATTCTTATATTGCTATGGAAGACCTTACCCCGACTGGATGGGGTGATCAAATTGAGAATGACGAAAGTTTCACAAGTCCTGTCACTAAGCAATATCAAAATCCACCCAAAGAAGTATGGGACACGCTAGGAGAACCCAACGGCAAATATGACTATATGGTGAAATATTCCGCTCCTCCAAGCTCACAAATTGCTATGAAGGACATTGTCCCAACTGGATGGGATGAACATTACGATGACAATTTCGCTTTCGAAGAAGCCAGGGAAATACCAAATAACGAGGGTTGCTTTCTGTCAGAATACACTCCTCATCAGGATGCACAAGTCTCTATTCAAAGTATCATCCCGACTTCATGGGACAGCCTTATCGAGCATCTCGCTCAGCCAACAGAGATATCTCAGCCTGGGCTCTCGTATCCAGCAGAGTATATCCCTTATCCCGAAGGATCACCGACTCATTTTCCCACTAATGAAATCAATGCTGTGGAAGATGAAGAAGACAACTACAACTGGAACAACTGGATATTCCCTGCTCACAACAGTGGATTGAACAACTGGAAAGCTGAGGATGTGATTTCCTTTGTCCAGGAGTAAATGCCATTTCCTGTTTTCTTTGTGTATATTGTGCAAAGATAAAAATGGTTCCTGAACAATCGAACCATGAGCTTGAAAGCCGTGTGCCTTAGCACACTGGTCCTTCTATAAGGGCTTATCATATCATGATCATGTGCATTCAATAAAATCATGGGACGCTTGCATATTTAAATTTTGTGATCCTTTTTCCTTCTTTCTTCGCTTTCAAATAACTATGTTTTTTTTTCTTCACACACACTCACATAACTAACATGCAGATTCACATACACTCTGGATCCAGTCAACAACGATTCTGCTATTGCCCGTCATGACTTTGAAAGTCCGATCTACCAAACTGAGGACGAAAGTGAGGAAGATTGTGAAGTGCCAAGAGAACTTGCAAGGCTGCTAGAACAAGAAGACAAGGCCATACAGCCTCACGAGGAGCCAATTGAGGTCATCAACTTGGGCAGCGACGAAGAAAAGAAAGAAGTCAAAATAGGGGCTGATTTAGAACACAGCATCAAGCAAAGACTGATTCAAATGCTGCGAGACTACGTCGAGATATTCGCCTGGTCCTATGAAGATATGCCAGGCCTTGACACGGACATTGTAGTTCATCGCCTGCCAATCAAAGAAGGTAGCACTCTAGTCAAACAGAAACTACGAAGGAGTAGGCCTGATATGTCAAAAAAGATCAAAGACGAGGTTGAAAAACAGTTCAATGCCGGATTCCTAAAAGTTGTAAGTTATCCTCCTTGGATAGCTAACATCGTCCCTGTACCTAAAAAAGACGGGAAAGTCAGAATATGCATGGACTACAGAGATCTGAACCGGGCAAGCCCCAAAGATGATTTCCCTTTACCACACATCGATGTACTGGTTGACAATACCGCACAATGCAAGGTATTCTCCTTTATGGACGGATTCTCAGGGTACAATCAAATCAAGATGGCACCCGAAGACATCGAAAAAACAACCTTCACAACACCCTGGGGAACCTTTTGTTACAAAGTAATGCCCTTTGGTCTGAAAAACGCAGGAGCAACCTATCAACGTGCAATGGTAGCGCTATTTCATGATATGATTCATCAAGAAATAGAGGTGTATGTCGATGACATGATTGCAAAATCCAACACCGAGGAAGAACATCTGGGTCATTTACACAAGTTGTTTGACAGACTCAAGAAATACAAGTTGCGACTGAACCCAAATAAGTGTACCTTTGGAGTAAGATCCGGCAAACTCTTAGGTTTCATCGTCAGCAGCAAAGGTATTGAGGTTGATCCCGCCAAGGTTAAAGCCATTCAAGAAATGCCTATACCTCGTACCGAGAAACAAGTCAGAGGATTCTTGGGACGTCTAAATTACATCGCCCGATTTATTGCCCACATGACTACTACTTGTGTGCTGATCTTCAAACTGCTGAAGAAAGATCAAGTGGAAAGGTGGAATGACAAATGCCAGTTAACCTTTGACAAAATCAAAGAATATCTCCAAAAACCTCCAATATTGTTGCCACCTGTGGAAGGCAGGCCTCTGATAATGTACCTAACTGTGTTAGAAGACTCAATGGGGTGTGTACTAGGACAACATGGCGAATCCGGCCGAAAGGAGCACGCAATCTACTATCTTAGCAAAAAGTTTACCGATTGTGAAACAAGATACTCACTACTCGAAAAAACTTGTTGTGCCTTAGCTTGGGCGGCTCGCCGACTAAGACAGTACATGCTAAATCACACCACTTTCCTAATCTCCAAGATGGATCCCATCAAATACGTGTTCGAAAAACCTGCTCTCTCTGGAAGAATAGCGAGATGTCAAATGATCTTAACAGAATATGACATTCAATACACTTCACAAAAAGCAATCAAAGGAAGTGTGGTAGCTGATCATCTGGCTCATCAAGCAGTGGATGATTATCAAGCATTGAACTTTGACTTCCCAGACGAAGACATTATGCTAGTCAATGACTACAAACAACCAGGACCAGAAGAAGGACCCGAGCCAGGATCCCGGTGGACTATGGTTTTTGACGGAGCTTCTAATGCACTTGGCAATGGCATCGGAGCTGTGATCATTTCCCCCGCAGGAGGTCATACACCATTCACTGCCAGGTTATGCTTCAATTGCACTAACAATATAGCCGAATACGAAGCATGTATTCTGGGTCTTAAAGCTGCAATCGATCTAAGAATCAAATTCCTGGAAGTCTACGGAGACTCGGCCTTGGTAATCTACCAAGTCAAAGGGGAATGGGACACGAAGCACCCGAATCTAATTCCTTACAAAGAATATGTGCTGAGTTTGATTCCTTACTTCGAGGAAATCACTTTCGAACACATCCCACGCGAGGAAAATCAACTAGCTGATGCTTTAGCTACCATGTCATCCATGTTCAAAGTCAGGTGGGACAGCGAGGCGCCTATAATCACCATTTACAGGCAAGATGAACCATCCTATTGCAATGAGATCAATGCCGAGGGAACCGAGGAAAAACCATGGTTCCATGAAGTAAAAAGATATCTCGAAGCTCAGGAGTACCCTGAAGGGGCATCCATTAACGACATAAAGTTTCTAAGGGGATTTGCTGCCAAATTCTTTCTAAGCAATGGAACCTTATACAAACGCAACCATGACTCGACTTTACTTCGCTGTGTAAACAAGAAGGAAGCAAAACAGATCATGGAAGAAATACACAATGGTGCCTTCGGTACTCATTCCAGTGGACATACAATGGCTAAAAAGATCCTTAGAGCAGGTTATTACTGGTCTACCATGGAAACAGACTGCCATCATCACTCCCGAACATGTCACAAATGCCAGATATATGCTGACAAAGTACATGTACCTCCAGTTCCATTAAGCGTCCTGACGGCTCCTTGGCCTTTTGCAATGTGGGGTATTGATATGATTGGAGAAATCAAACCTACTGCCTCCAACAGACATCGCTTTATCCTGGTCGCTAATGACTACTTCACAAAGTGGGTAGAAGCAGCTTCATTTGCTTCTGTTACCAAGAATGTGGTGGCCCGGTTCATCAAATGCAATCTCATTTGTCGATACGGTATCCCTGAACGGATTATCACGGACAATGGCACAAATCTAAACAACAGAATGATTACTGAACTTTGCACACAGTTCAAGATCAAACATCATAATTCTTCTCCATATCGACCAAAGATGAACGGCGCGGTGGAAGCTCCCAACAAGAACATCAAGAAAATCATACAAAAAATGACAGTAACCTACAAAGACTGGCATGAGATGTTGCCTTTTGCTCTTCATGGTTATCGCACATCTGCGCGTACTTCAACAGGGGCAACTCCATTCTCCTTAGTCTATGGTATGGAGGCAGTTCTTCCAATTGAAATTCAGATTCCTTCCCTAAGGATATTGAAAGAAGCCAATCTAGACGAAGACGATTGGGTTCAAACACGGTTGGACCAGATAAACTTGATTGATGAGAAAAGGCTCGCAGCTATTTTTCATGGTCAGCTATACCAAAAGCGTATGATCAAAGCCTTCAACAAAAAAGTCAAAAGTCAAGCATACCAAACTGGTGGCTTGGTTGTCAAACGCATCATCTTACCACAAGGTGATCCCAGAGGCAAATGGACTCCCACCTACGAGGGACCATTCATAATCAAGAAAATATTCTCCCGCGGCGCCATGTTGCTTACCACCATGGATGGCGAGGATTTCCCACACCCTGTGAATGCTGACATAGTCAAAAAAATACTTCGCTTAAAAAGAGAAAAAAAGCTCGCTAAGTTGAAAACCTGAAAGGGCAACTTAGGCAAAAAAATGAGCGTCTCGGTGGATTGAAAACCCGAAAGGGCGGTCAAGGCAAAAATTAGAGACTAAACGAATACTATCCCGGTAGGCTGAAAACCTGAAAGGGCAGCCTAGGCAAAAGTTAGGGAATAAAGCATACAACTATGTTCCGTTCAGCTGCCTACTCACCGTCAAGATTCAACACCTCAAAGACACCGATCAGTCCAATCACTTTCTTCCAACAAGTGAGGGATGAGATGCTCGAAGACAGATTGGCAATAGCAGAGTTGAAACTTGACTGGATCATTTTCACATAGCTATTTATCTTTATAAATATTTTCCAAAGCTTTCCGACAATTTCCTACTTCTAGGATTGTTGTCTCCCTGTGCTAATCAGCCTATCATGGCTCTTTTTCAAAACACAATGCAGCTTAGGCTCAAAAATCACTATTTTCACTTTTTCTGTTTTAAATACGTAAACGTCCCAATGATAATTTTGAATGAACATGTGCATTTGAATATGATTGATGTTTACCAGGGAAAACAGGAATAGCATTCAGGAAATGTCCTAATTATCTGGACATCATCCCATCAGAAGAAAATCCCCAAGAGAAGCGCATTTCTCAGCAAATTCCTCAAAAAGATTTTCTCTTCAAAAGAAGTCTTATACCCCAGCAGGGTTGTTCCAGATTACTATCTTCAGAAGGCAGACGTATATCTTCGACAAAGATGTTCTCAATCACATGCAGTGTTCACCTGAATTCCATGAACGGTTCTCTCAGATATAATCAAGCCGAAGATTCATTCTGATCACTAACCAACTCAAAAACAGGCATTGCAGATCTAAAGCGATACCTTAGACGGTTCCAGAACGATCTAATATTGCAGATCTAAAGCGATACCTCAGACGGTTCCAGAATGATCTAATATTGCAGATCTAAAGAGATACCTCAGACGGTTCCAGAACGATCTAATATTGCAGATCTAAAGCGATACCTCAGACGGTTCCAAAACGATCTAATATTGCAGATCTAAAGCGATACCTTAGACGGTTCCAGAAAGATCTAGCATTGCAGATCTAAAGCGATACCTCAGACGGTTCAAGAACGATCTAGCATCAAAGATCTAAAGCGATACCACAGACGGTTCGAGAACGATCTAGTATCACAGATCAAAGCGATACCTCAGACGGTTCCAGAACGATCTAGCATCAAAGATCTAAAGCGATACCTCAGACGGTTCTAGAACGATCTAACATTGCAGATCTAAAGCGATACCTCAGACGGTTCCACAATGATCAACTTCCAAAATCTAAACCGGAAAAACTTGGGACAATTTCCGTAACGATTATCCTCCTAGATTTAAAGCGGTAACCTTGGACGGTTCCGAAACAGTCAACACAAAGACTTTCAAATCCTTCATCAAGATATAATCAATGGATTCATTCTGATGAACAAACCATCAACCCATTCACCAGGTGGCATCTGAAAGCCCATCTCAGGTAATGTGTCAATCTGCCAACAACATTTCGCAGACGACATTCAAATGCAACTTCCAACATCTCTTCTGATCAAGGTAAGTGCAAATTTTCCGGGCATCTAAATATTCAATCAGCTTCTACCTTCAGATTTCTGACAATCTCTTCAGGTTTAAGAAGATTGAATAGGGGCAACTGTTATACCCCAAAATTTGCCCGCATCTTTTTTCGAGAAAACTCCAATCTGAAAATTAAGAGTCTCATATAATCATGGATTTTTATTTCAACAAATATCCTGATATATGAAACACTTAGTTTTCAGAATTTTTCTTATACAGTATTTTGGCTTGCAGTTGAATTTATTCTTACGCAAACACCAAATACTGTTTATTACTTCACACATGCTATTTATTTATTTACAGATAAATAGTACTGACACAGTTGGTACAGAGTTAAATCTTTTTGCAGGCGCAGAATCAGGAAACTCAGACTGTACTGGTAACAAGTAGATTATTATTATCTTTTGTTTCCCACTAATTTTTGTACTATATTCCATTATTTTCAAAAATCTTTTCAAATCTCTTTTTCAAAAATCAAATCCTAACTTTATTCTCCACATCTCTCTTTTTCCCAACACTATCATACACTTTCTTTCAAACCTTATTTCCACTCAAATTTTTCTTTTGTACGGAATCACATCATTCCCCAACGTCTCTATCCTTCTTTCCATTCTATAAATACCTCTCATTTTCTTTCATAAAATCTCACATCAAATTCAAATTCATCTCTCAAATTTCTACTTCATAATCCATCCTTTCTTCTTCCCCGACAAAATGGCGAAGCGGTGGGAAACGTGTTTTCTTATGGTCATCACCATTGCTACGGTGATCATGTCTTTCTTCTGTCTACATAGCCCGGAACACTGTGGACCTGGGATGCTTATGCTCCCAATCATCTACATGTTACTATTTGTAGCATGGGTTATCAATCGTCATTCTTAAAATTTGCCGTATTTCTTATTTCTTAAATATACCGTTTGTTCGTCGTACTGTTCAATATAGTATGTAATATTTGTACTGTCAGTATTAAATGTTGTACTACTTGTCATAATATTGCTTAATTACTCAGATAATATTTTATGTGTTTTCTGCCAGTCAAATATTCATTTTTTCTATGCATTAAATGATTTTTAGGGTTATTATCGGTAATTTTGCCCGCATACAGTAAATATTAGTTATTTATTATGTCTGTGTTTTTTAACAAGTCATGTAAATAAACTTTCATTTTTCACATAAAACAAAAAGCAAAAACAACAAAAAAAGAAAATTAACTTTGACAGTTGATTTTTCACTCTAACTGCTACGTCAATACCGGAACAGTCAGTTGACAGCCAAACTGCTGGCAATACAATTCTCAGTGTTTTTTACCATCAATCAAATCAATATTTCACAATTCAAAATTCCAAGATTTTTGTTCTAGAAGTCTTCTGAATATCACGCGATTAGCAGAGACTCAACACTGCAAAAAAATCAGGTACGCTTAACTGTCTCCTACATAAACAGTCCCTGACTAGGGTTTTCTTGTTTTTACAGGAGAAACAAGTTTTTGAGACCTCAAATGGATTTCATGCACATCCATATATCTCAAAGTACCATCATACAAATTTTCAAACTTCAATTCACTCAGACGCACCGTCAGCAGCTCAAACAGTCAACAGACGACCCGTTTGACCAAAAAAGTCAACAGACAGTCAAAAATGAAATTTTTTGTCAAAGTCCATATTTTTTCAAAGGATTCATCATTTGATCATTGGATGATCATAATTCATCAAGGAAAGATCAAAAATCAACAAAACCCTAAGATTCAAAATTAGGGTTTTTACCTGAAAAGTCAACTCAACTTTGACTGGTCATAACTCTCTCATCCTTCATCCAAAAAATTCAAACCAAAGCTCATTTTGAAGTAAATTCAATTATCTTTCAAATGCAATTGATCCCAAGGTCATTGCATTCACCGTTTGAAAAATATGACCAAAGACATTACAGGTCATTTTCAAAGTCAACAAAAAGACACTTTTTTCAAAAGGACACACAAGAAGCATCAAAAATCATTTTGACATGAGACCTAAGGCATTGGTTAGAGGACTCTTTGAGGTTTCCAAAAAGTGCAAGATCTCCTTCATATGACAAAAATTGAGGGATTTACACCTTGTTGAAGTTGGCTAAATTTTGGAAAATGCATAAAATCAACATTGCTCAAAAATGCATTTTTTCCAAATGGGGCCAAGTTTTCATGGTTCAAACATCATTTCCATAATATTATGGGCCTACCACGACCAAGACTAAGCCCATAACATTTTTCATCCATTTTTGCTTGATTTTTTCTTATTTTAAGATTAAATTAAAAGGAAAAATGAAAGGATAATGGATAGCTTGTATTCCAAGCATGACTCATCAATATGACTCATTCAATTCTGTCTCAAAGCAAAGTACAGCAGAGGAAGAGAAGAAAATCAAGCCATAGTGGCTTAAATGCCAAGCTACATATGTGGAAAAGTCAAGATTCTAGCAAAAGCACTTTTTGCTTTCTAGCTTAGATTTTAAGCACTTCAATGCTTATAAATAGGCTAGCATACTTCAGTAACAAAGGAGACAAGTTCAGAGACAAGTTCAGAAACAAAGCCTTACTCATAATACACTTGTAACCACTTGGAACTTTTTGAAAGAAATTCAAAATTCGAATTTTAGTTTCTAACTAGTTTCAGTTCAAACCAACATTCAAACATCATCTTTGAACATCAATAAACGTATCCCAATCAATTACAAGCCTTGAAGCTCACTAAATCGAGCTATACAGATCATAATTTGTTCAAACCTAAATCAACTCGTATCTGGTTATTCACGCATGCTTGGCAAGATGTAGACATATATTTGAACTTGGTGTGGTGTGTAGATCATTTCTGGAACTTTAATTGAGTTTTGGATGCTTAAATACGAAGTTACCATTCTAGGGTTCATAGTTTCAAAATTAGGGCTTTCTGAAATAGGCAAAATTAGAGGTTCTAAGTGGTACCATTGAGTTCGTATGGATCAGACGAATTGAATGGAGGGGTCGCGCCAAATTTATTTTTAGGTTTACCCCTATTCGTTATTTTGCAGGACATGTAGCTACAGCAGAAAACCGTCACTAAAACCTTTAGTGACAGATGCAGGCCTAAGCCAACAGACGGAGGAAGAAGGCGAACTCGTGGCAGCCTCTCATTGGCTGCCCTGCGCGCGTTTGTTTTTTTTTAAATATATGATTCAGTGCTTTGCAGGCTATGTACGCATCATGCTCCCTCGTTCCAGTGACCACATGATCGTTCCAGTCACATCATCCAACGCGCCAGACAAAGCACTCCTTACCATGGACTCTCAATCCCACCACACATGATCAGTATCCTTTTTATTTTCTATTTTATTTTTATTTTCTTTGTAAAATTAATTAAAAATAGTTTTAAAAATCCAAAAAAAATACAAAAAATATTTTTAGACTTCTAAAATAATATATTATTTTCTGAAATAAAAATATTTTATTTTTCTTCAAAATTTCAATATTTTGCATAATTAATTAGTATATATTTATATATTTGCTTTTTAATTATTCTAACCAATCAAAAAATCATAAAAAAATTGCTCTTTATATAAAATATTGTTTATATATTATAGACTAATTTTGTACATATTTTGAATAATTTTCTCTTTAAGTTTTAATTATTTGTATAATTATTTGTATAATTATGTTTAATTAACTTAAATCAATTTCAAATCAATTCCAAAAATTCCAAAAAAATTAGTTTTGTTTTAAAATTAATTGACAAATATTTTGTACATATTTTAAACTTAATTTCTAGGTTTAAATCTATTTTCATCTTTTTTTCCTTCATTTTAATTTAATTAATCATGCATTAATTATAATTAAAATAAATCATAAAAAATCCAAAAACATGCCTTTTATTTTTCTTGCAATTTAAATTCCTAGATAAATGTATAGGATGTCAAATTCATGTAAATAGGCTAGTTTACATTTCCTGCACAATCGATGTAATAGCGTAGATATACTTTCCGCACTTTACATTTCTGCATTTTAATTTCCCGCACATATAAACTGCGTGTATGTCAAAGATAAAATTGAACCGTTAGATCACTAACTTCAAAGATAAAATATCTGAATTCAAACACAATCACACTTGCACATCTTAAGGTAATCCCTTCTCATTCTTTTCAAAATCAAAGTCAAAATTCTACTGTTTCGAGTACAAAATCGAACCTTTTGTTTATATCCGGTGAAAGGATAGATTTTTAAAGGAAATAGGATAAAGACCTTACAACTCAGGGTAGACTTCCTAGTTTGCTTGCTCAAATCAAAACAAACAAAATTCTCATACACTGTTGTTTTTTCAAAACTTTCCAAAAAGACAATACTTTGTATACATCCAAACACGGATCATTACAAAGTTAACGTTCTTTTCAAAACATCTTTCGAAAGATAAACAAACATTTTGTATACATCCGCACAAGGATCATTACAAATTCAATTACAAAGGTATTTGAAACCACATATGAGCATTCTAAAGCAATTGAAAAGTAATCGAAAAACAAGTGAGCTAAGCAAACTTAAGACCCCATGGATAACCATGGATATAAAGGGTTCTAACTCCTTCCCTTTGTATAACCTACCCCCTTACCCAGAATTTCTTAAAGGTCTTTTTTCTGTTTCTTTTATAAACCTTTCCTTAATTGGATAAAATAAAAGGTCGGTGGCGACTCTGTGAATTTTCAAAAAATGCGAAAGCATTTAAGCGATAAAAAAGAGTCAGTTCACGTATCTCTCCCGAACAGAGGTATGGCCCGAAATAAAACGGAGGTCCACACCTGCAAATTTTCAGACTTGTTAAAAAGGGGAAAAATCACATTTTTAGGTTATGGGTTGGGTATTTTTGTGTCCCAACACCATCAACTTCATTCTTAGAGTAGGATTGGCTTAGAAAACAGCACCGGGTCATGCCCTTGGAAGATCAGAGGTGGATTTCTTATCAACCGGAGCTGACAACCCGCGAGATGTTTGGTTTATCTCTTCTATTCTCCGTGTATTTCTTTGTGTTGGGTTTGTTTGTATAGTTACTCAAATCTTATGTATATTTACCGATTATAATGTTATGTTTAACTTGCTTTACAAATCTGTGTTGATGTTGTTCTGGATTTTTGCTCTATGTTGGGGATTTGGGTTGCTTTAGAGATAAACTTCTTGAATCCTTATCTAGGATGATAATTTGCTGGTTCTGAACTCTAGAGATAGATTTAGAGCTATCATTCACTATGGGTATCTGTACTTAATGCTTTCGTGTTTGAGGGGCGCGCGAGAGATCGTCGACGCGAGAATACGGATGTTCTCGTGACTTCGCGTTAGAGATAACCTTAGTTGTGAGATGATCTCGTTTGTGCTCCAGAGATGGACGCTTATGTGAGAGATACGTGATGACATGGATGAATATCGTATGTTGAGTATAACGGGTTGGTAAGTGTATGTTTGTGAAGAGTGAATATATTTACATTCCTGATAAGTTATTTCTCTTCTAAGAATGTGTTTATTCTTTTCCCGTCTATATCTTTGTATACCTTTTGCTTATTCAATTCAGAGTTTGAAACTGAAGAAACTGTTGAATGGCATCTCTCCATCTCTGAGGACGATAATTCCCGGATCAATATTTCCAAATCTTTTTTGTTGCAACGGCGCCAAAAACGTGATCGGTAAAATAGCAAGTGTACTATTTTGCCTCTGTAGTAATAAAGGGAAAATTCCCCGAATATCGAATCTCGAGGACTGCTTGACGAATAAGAGTTTTATCTATATTTCAATTAAACAAAAGCTAAGGTTTTGGTTTTGTTGGATTAAATACTTATAAAGAAATAATAAGGAGAAAATAAATTGATTTTTATTATCAAATATATGAGATGCTAGGGTGAGTGGTTGATTTGGCATGTAACACTCAGAATTGAGATCTCTTCAACAAGTTCATAACATTCAGTTACCAATCTTTAGGATGTTTTCTCCTAAGCCCTTAATGGAAAAACCTTTGGTCTTCCAACCTAACTCCTAAGTCCTTAGGAACCTAAATTGAAACCAAGCCTTTATTTTGTCAAGATTATATGGTGATTATAGGGTATCCCTAGTCCTAGGTGATATCTACTATACTCAAATTATGCATAAACCCTAACAACTACAATCCTGTACCTGTTAGCAATGGATTAATCCTTATTTGACCGATAAAGAAAACATGAAGAACATTTCATAATTTAACTGAATACTATAAACCAATGTATTGACGAAATCACAAATTCATAGTTATTACAAAAACAAATCAGGGCAATCCCCCTAGCATTGGGGGGTTAGCCTCTCATAATATTCAAGAAAGACATAATAAAGAATGTAGACATTACTAAAAAATAATGGCGACTTTGATCTTCAATGGTGGAAACCCTTGAATCCCCCCGTCTCCAAAACTCTTGATGAAGCTATCTTCTCTCCTTTTATATTTTCTATCGTATGATCAAAAAGTCCCAAAATAATTCTTTAAAACTCAACTAAATAGTCTAGGTACAAATCTCAGCCAAATGAAATGTCTAAAGTGCCCCCAAGGTGGAGATTGAATGAAAAAGCCCTAAAATTGGATGTTTTCTCGCTCTCAGTAACACTGGTCGTGCTAGGCAGCAGTGGTCATGCTAGGCAGTACTGGCTGTGTTGCTCTTTTACTCTTTTTTATTTTATTTTTGCTTCAGCCAACGTGATACGGGTCGTGCTAGGCCACACGGCAGGCCGTGTTGGCCCCCTGGATTTTTGTATGGAGAAGTGTCATTCATCTGACACTGGCCGTGCTACGAAGCACTGACCGTGTCAGACTCCAGTATTTCATTACTTCATCTTCAAACCTTTCCCATCTTCTTCCATTGTTGCATTGACGCTTTAGTCTCTTCAACCAAAACTGAAACATGTACAAAACCAACCAAACGGCATCAAAATAGTCTGAATAACTTAAATTAAAATATATTGCAATGTAAACATATAAGCAATCAAACATGAGATACTTAAACAAAAACAATAAAACTCTGATCAAAGTGTTACCGAATCAAATGATTTAGACCGAATATATGACGGAAATTAGGTAGAAATGGTGACCGAGCATTTATACTCTGTTATGGTTGTCAGCTGTCTATTGACAAATTGAGGAACTGATCACCATTAATCTCTTTTTGATAGTAGATGAGATCATATTGGATGGGATAGACTTGGGTTTCTATTTTAATAGTGTGTAAAATGATTGATGTTATATCACGAGGATATTCACTCATCAGTTGTGTGAATTAATCGAGAAATGGCTAGGAAGGAGTTGAGACGTATTGAACAATTTGGAGTAGCGGGTTTAAATGTGAACTAACTTCACAAAGTGAAAGATTGAGAATATCAAAGTTAATAAACGATTTTATGGTGGATATTAAAGAAGTCCGAAACTAGATTGAGACTTGTGAACTAGATGGTTGATAGAAATTTTAATGAGGACAATGACTTAAGGTGGATGATCATAGTTGCGCAACTAAAGTGTGATGTGGCGCTTGTGCTATGCGTACGACTCATGAGAAGTGAAGGATTAAAATATCAAAAGAATATGGGAATGATGTGTCTTAATCTACGTGTTTGATTTGATGGATTGTTGATACAGGGTTTTGTGCCAGGGCACAATGTTTGCTAGTAAATATTTGTGGATTTTATAAGGATGTTATTGGGGTTGTTGGTTGATGGCGAGTTGTGTGTATATTTGTCGAGTTATACTATTAAGTTGATGTTATAATGATTTTGTTATCGCTGTTGTGATGTTGTTGTTGATTACCATAAATAATGAATAATACTCCAAAATATGACGAAGTTGATTATATTGGCTATGTTGATGTCGCAATAAAAGTGATACGACAATGTGAATAGAGTTATTAATATTTTGTTGAAAATTTACATACACACATACATATATACATACATATATATATATACATATATATGTATATATATATACATATATATATATATACATATATATATATATATATATACATATATATATATATATGTATATATATATATATATGTATATATATATATATATGTATATATATATATATATATATATATATATATACATATATATATATATATATATACATATATATATATATATATATATATATATATATATATATATATACATATATATATATACATAGATATATATATATATACATATATATATATATACATATATATATATATATATATATATATATATATATATATATACATATATATATATATACATATATATATATATATATACATATATATATATATATATATACATATATATATATATATATACATATATATATATATATATATACATATATATATATATATATATATATATATACATATATATATATATATATACATATATATATATATATATACATATATATATATATATATATATATATATATATATATATATATATATACATATATGGGAATAAAATTGTGTAGTTGTTTTGGTGTGGAAAATGTTGTTGAAATGATAATGTGATGTTTTATATCCAACTATAAGTGTGTTATGGTTGTTACTATTTTAACGATTATGTCACAAAGGTGTTAAGTGATTAGCATGTGTGTATTTGATTGAAATCGTGTTGAGTTATTTTTATGTCTGGGAAGTAGTGATCGAGGTGTTGCCAAACGTTATTTGGGGATCAGAGAGTTAGATGCGAAATTCACGTTAAGAGATGTAGTATCGAGTGAATTTTCGAGCATGAAAATATTCTAAGTAGGGGAGAGTTGTAACGCCCGTTAATTTAATTAATTATTTAATTAAATTATTTTGAATTATTTGTCGAAGTTGCAAAATATTGTCAATTGTTGAATAGTTGTTATTAGTATTTAAGTGGATTAATTAGTTGATTTATAATATATTATTAGTATTAGAGTGAAGTTTATTTAATTATTGGGCTTGTTTCGGTGGTTGAAATAGAAAAGATGCGGTGTGGAAGTTAGGCCCATTGAAAATAATAAAATTATGAGGTTTGGTTAAATATAAGGATTAGGTTAATTAGAAAAGTGGGAAGAAAAAGTCTTGGAGAAATATGTTAACGTAATAATTGGCAGAGAAGAGGAAAAAGAGGAAGAGGCTGAATGCTATGTCCAATTGGAGAGTTGTAGAGGTTCGATCGGTAGAATAGAGCGACCTCTAATCCAGGGTAAGGGTGGAGTTCCGACTTTATAATTGGATTTATGATGGATCTTATGTAGGGATTGGGTATGTATAATTGTTACTGTGTTTAAATTTTTATTATGGATTATATTGAGTCGATGAATTAGTTTCTAATTAATTGTTATAATGGTGTGAGTTGTGGTTTCTGAAATTGGTGTTGGAAAATGATGAATCTGGTTACTGGAAAATATTTCAGGATATTATAGTTGAGCTATGTTGTTCCATGTTGTGTTGGTTTGAGATTAGTAACGGTATGAATCGAAGAAAGTCTGAGTTGAACGCAAAAAATTGAAAAAATTACAGAACTGGTAAAAATTGGCGTGTGGCGAGGATAGGTGGCGACTGCCAACATGTTGGGGGGTGAGGGGCGGTTTCCCCTATGGAAAAGTAAGGAATGGGCGCCCACCCCTTAGGTGAGTGAGAGGGGCGCTAACTCCCAGTGGAGGAGGGTGAGTGCCACCTAGTTTATTGCCTTATTATATTACTATTATGTTATTAATTCTTAACATGTACATGTAGTCATGTAATTAGCAGAAATTATTTTTCTAATTAAAACATGGATATACTTAGTAATGATAATTAGTAATAGAGGCACATGTTAAAAGGGAAAAATAAATTTATTTAGCTGCATGTTTTTTGTAACATTAACAGAAGTGGAAAACAATTAGCAGAAAAATATAACTGAAATTAGCAAAGTTACTAGTAGTGAGAATCAACAGATAATTAACACAGTAATTTGGTAGTGAAGATTGGTAAGGAAATAAAGTAGTAGAAGAATAATAACATTGCTAACTAATATAGAAGAGCAGCAAATTATCAGTAGAAATAGTGGAAAATTAATTAGCGGAATATAGTCTAACAGCCCGAATAATTATACTGAGTGCTTGCAAATATTCCGGTTGAGACGGTAGGTTGTATAAAGTTGGTATAATGTAGATATTAAAGTTTTGAATTCGCAGGTTATATCGATGTTCTTAATTTCCGCTAATTCTTGCCAGATAGGTTGTAGGCTTATGGCCAGTGTTGTATTCTTGTTGAGTTGTCGTTGAAGTGTAATTGTTATTGTTGTTGCGTTGCTGTTGTTGCTATGCCGTTGTTGATAATTGTTGCTATTTTTGTTATGTTGCCTATAATTATTGGCAAACATCCAACATCATGTTGTAGGCTTATGGCCAACATGGAATTGTTGTTGTGTTATTGTTGTTGATAATTGTTGTTGTTGTTGTGTTCATGATGTCGTTGCATACATAGCATATTAAGTTGGGAGCTTATGCTCTGTAAGTTGGTCTGGAATGGAAAGATTTGAAGTTAAAGGCTTATGCCTTGTTGATGCCTCTATTAATTGGCAAATATTAAGTTGGGGGCTTTTCTCTAGTGGTACCACATGCATGTGCATCGTAATGAGTCGCATTTCAAGTTGCATCTCTAAGTTGTTGTGATGATAAAATATTTATTATATTATGTTTATGATTTTGTTGTGATAAATGTTGTTTAAAGGTTGTGAAGCGGTGATTTTGTTTGAATTGATTCTAGTATAGTATTTGTCATACATCGGATTATATGGTTTAATATCTCACCCTTTCAGTTTGAATGTTACCCTTATTTTGGTTACGCACATGTAATCCAAAATGAAGGCTATTTAACTTCGGTAGTTCGAGTTGGTGTCGTTGCTCTGATACATAACACTCAAGGGGGTGAGCGCTTGTTGCTTTATTGTTTCTATTATTTTAGTTGCTGAATTTTAAGTTGATTTCATTAAGTACCTTGTTGTTTTGAAGTTGTTTTCAGTTAGACAAGACGTTATGTCGTTTAAGTTGAGTTTGTAACTGCGCTGCTTAATTTGAAAGTTTTTTTTATTTTCAAAGATCAAATTATGTTGTTATCGGTTCATTCGAGTTTTAAGTGTTATGTATCTATTTCAAGTGCGACTAAATGTCATTGTTCTTAAAAAGTTAATGTAGCATCCTATTTGTATGATGAAATTTTGTAACTCTGAATTTAATAATATTCGCCGGGTAGAATTAGGGTATTACAGTTACCCTCTCTCAGCGGTAGCCGGTTACACCTGTGTATAAACCAGAATTTTTCATTTTGCAGGTTCTTACTTTAATCTTTCCCAAATACAAACATCCCAAGATCTCAATGTCGTTCTAAATCAAGTATATATATTTCTAAAGCAGAATTTAGTAGGATAGTACATATATTATCAACATGTAACATAAATTTCTCATGTCCACCCCATTTTTCCCAATTTCTCATAAACCCCATGAAATCCCAAGTCTCTAACTAAGAGACTCACCTTGAATTAGAGAAGAAGAAACTATATAGAAGGATAAAGATGATGTGAAATCAGGCCTAGAACAACTTATTGGCACATACAAGAGATGATGGAGACTTGAAGTTCTATTCTCTTCCTCTTCCTTCCCTCTTCTATGTTTTTCTTCTTTCTTCTACAAAATTTGAATTTGTTCCAAGTCCAATTGGGAATGTTAACCAAACAAGTCCTAAACCCTCATCAAAGGAGTGCAACAACCATAATACCCCTTAATCACTCATTTAGTCAAATTATTTACACTTAGACCGAATAAATGATTTATGCTAATTATCCTCCAATGACTTCATTAATAAAATTATTGATAGGCATTAGATAATAATTATACCGGGTATAACATTAACCCCCCGGTTAAATAGAATTCATCCTCGAATTGGAAAACTTACCGGAACAGATGAGGGTATAGTTCTCACATCTTCGATTATAGCTCCCGTGCAGCTTCCTTCGGATGAGATTCTTCCCATAACAACGTCACAAAGGGTATTTCCTTGCTCCTGAAGGATCTACTAGCATATTTTAAGTAAAAATTTGGTTGCCGCTGAAAATAAAGATCTGGTTCTATCTCAATCATATCCAGAAGGATAGGATGAAACGAATCTGGTAAAAAATTCCAAAGCTGAGACACGTGGGCAACGTCATGCAACCCAAATAGTGAAGGAGGCAACGCTAACTAGTATGCAACTTCGCCTACGCGTCTCATGATTTGATACGGTCCCACATATCTTGGGATAAGTTTGCGCGTCCTGAACGCTCCTTTCAATATTAGCCTCTGAGTAACCTTAAAAAACACATGATCCCCTTCACTTAATTCTAAGGATCTCCTCCTCCTCTTCGCATAACACTTTTAACGGTCTTTCTCTTTCTTCATCTTTTCTTGGAACATTTTGATATTTTGTGTCGTCTCTTGAAATATCTCAGGTCCAAGAATTCCTCTTTCACCAACTTCTGACCAACACAAGGGTGATATAAATTTTCTTCCATATGAAGCTTCATATGGTGCCATGGCGATACATGAGTAGTAATTGTTGTTGTACGCAAATTCTACCAAAGGTAAATGATCTTTCCAATGTGCACCACTTTCTAGAATACATGCCCTCAACATGTCCTCAATGGTTTAGATAGTTCTCTCCATTTGCCCATCAGTTTAAGGATGATTAGAAGTACTCAAACTCAAATCCGTCCCCATCTCATTGTGAAAATATCCTAAAATATCAAAGTAAACTTTGGATCCCTATTCGATACTATACTGGAAGGCACACCATGCAATCTCACAATTTTCGCTATAAAAAATCTCGCGAGATGACCAACCTTATGGGTTGTCTTAACAGGCAAGAAATGTGTGGATTTAGTTAATAGGTCTATGATCACCTAAATAGAATCATTGCCACCCATGTAGTTCCACTATGAAGTCCATGGAAAAAAATTGGGTCTAAAATTAATGAGACAACTGATTGGCATCATGCGCTAATCACTTGATAAATATGCAAGGAAAGTCAATTGATATATATGCAGTACAATCTTGGAGGTTTAACATACTATCAAAATGTCAAATCGCATCATCATATGATAGTTGGTCGATTTCACCCATAAAAAGTGTTATGAAATTGTATATGACGAAAAGTCAAATTTATTAACATCCATCAAATTTATAAATCACGCAAATATAATTTCTCTTGTTTTTTTTAAAAGAATAATCTTATTTTAAATAAAAATAAAAATAATTTTTTTTCATATTCTTATATCTTATAAAATATTCAAAATTAATTATTTTTAAATTAGTTGAATTACATGTTGTTATCAAACTCGTGCAACACACAATTAATTGATTTTTTTTATACGGAGAACTTGGAGGCAACAATACAGAGAACAAAGTCATAATTTCATCATAGTATTTTTTTTAATTGTTTTCTCATTTCATTGTCGATATTTTAGAGAACAAAGTCATAATTTCAAAATATATAAAAATTCAATTCTTAGTTGGAAGCATAAATCTTGAATGGCAACTTATGAAATATTCTACCATAACATATATTTTTTTTTCTTGGTTGGAAGCATAAATCTTAAATGGCAATCATAAATGTCGATATTTCTTCCTTACATTTGCATAAGCAAACAACATACGTTTTCAAGGCAGTGGATTTGCATATGTAACTTATTCACGCTAACTAACACATGTGCACAATCTTCATTAGTTTCACATGGAACTATAATAAAAAATAGAATAAAAAATGTTAGTAAAATTTGATAAAAAAATCATGTAAAAGCTACCAAATAAAAAAAATTTAAGGGAAAACAAGATTTACAAATAGCCTTCGCTGAGAGAAAGAGTAGGGACAGAAACAAAACTATAACATAATGAAGTTTGAGAATTTTAGCCATATGTTTTTATCTTTTAATTTTACAAATGAATTGATATCTATTCAATGTATATTATTGCAATGCTAGAAACACTTAAATATTTGTAGCACTAGAACCCATACTATATTTTAATATATTTTATTGTTCCTTTTTCACAATTAATAAATGTCTCTTAAGCATATTTAAAAAAGAGGTAACATAAAAATACTTATAATTTTTAAATCTATTTTTTAAGAAACTTTTCATCCTTTTGGGATAGAAAGCAGACAAGTGTTTCTAGAAAATTTGTTAAACATTAGTAGGATTACGAATGGTAATTGGTATTCACGGAAATGTATACTATATATTTTTTTTATCTATCTTATTAGATAAATATGATATTTGTATTCACTCTATATCTGCGTGAGTATCAGTTAGACGGATATCTACGAATTTTGAAATATCCACATAATATTATGAACGCCATTTTCTTAAATATGGGAAATTACAATTTATTAATTTTTCTTATATGATGTAAATAGAAAATTACTAAGTTTTTGTAAGCAGCTAGGGTTTAATAATAGAACAAAATGTAGGTATAATTTTTTAGGTGTGGTTCTTACTATTTTCCAATGAAAATATGACAACTATATAATTTCCTCTTACATGCATGTATGCAAATTTCTCCTATTTTCACTCACTAAAAGATATGTAAGTATATTTGTCATATTTTCATTGGAAAATAGTAAGAATCACACTTTAAGAATTGTACCTAAGTTTTTTCCTTAATAAGACACCATAAATTATTAAGTTAATGTAATTTTCTTTATGTCACTTCGTAAATAAAAAGTTGCAATTTTATACTTATTAGTTAATACAGTTTACTAAGTTAATATAAGTTATTATGGTTTTTGTCAAAGGAATTTTCTAAATTTAATAATTTAAAAAATATTTGAATAATGTTGATAATTATTACCTGTAGATATCCATCAAAATATTCATAAATTCGTGCTTGTGAGGTTTTACCTTTAGATATCCACAAATATAGGTTTTTTTTTGCTATATCTTATTTTCTAAAATCACTTGAGCATAAGAAATAAGAATCATAATTTGTATTATTGTGTGATTTCTTCTACAATATATAATACTACATTCAAATTTTGATTCTTCCAAAAAAAATGTTTATTAATTTAAAAAATAAGGTGCTTTGATTATAATTGGAGGATGAAAAACATCTTATCCCTAGAAGCCGCCATTTTAATTTTTTTAAATAAAAATTAAATCTTATCCTTCAGTTTTGAAGTTTATTGAAGGGTAATGTAGCTGAAGTTGTGAAAAACACTAGAAAGGGGGATTTGAATAGGATTTTAACACCAAAAACTTTTCCCTTTAAAAGTAGTTTATTGATAATAAAAATAAATATGAAAGAAGTAAAGAACAAGGTATGTTTATAATAGTTCACTTGAAAATTATCAAGCTAATCTAGTCCACCCGCCAATGTGATTTTGCCTTATCAACAAGGTCTTAATCAAATAATCTCAAGATTATTACACTTGCACAAGCTAGCCGCGAGTGACTCACTAACAATTCTAAGACACGCTAATCTTAAACTACTTAAGGATTCTGACAAACTGCTCCGTTAAGGAAAAATCAAACTTCAATTTGAAAAGAAATTTTGTTTACAATATATGCTTCTACACAAGCTGATAGTAAACAATAATATGGGTGTTTTGACAACAAGATTAGGGAGCTTATGAACAATCTTTCAAGAGTGTATGAGTGTGTAAAGTGAGAAACATTTTCTTTGAGTCTTCAAGCCTATTTATAGTAAAATAAAATAATATATCTGTTGGAGGGTGTTTCTGGAATTTTTAAAAAGTTGGCAGCTTGAAATAACGTGGGAGACAAGATAGTACAATGGGTTCGTTCTTTCATGGTAGTGGACCAAAATATTCGCTTGAACCGTGTACCTTATACCATGTAACCGTCATCTTCTATTCTTCTTGGACTTCAGAGGCTTCTGATGAGCATGAGTTAGAAGAGAGAAAATATGCATGAGGTCTTCAGAGCTTGAAGTATTTAGAGTCTTCAGAACTGCTTCTTCAAAAACTTCAGCACTTGGTCTTTAGTACCTTTTATCTTCTGAAACATAAGTCTTCAGCATCTGGCCAATTCCTCAGAACTTTTGTCTTCAGATCCTTAGAACTTGGTTTCTTTGATAGCGTATCAGAGTGACACCTTCAGAGCCTTCTAAAGTGGTTTGTTACTGTTCAGCAGAACTTATGGAGCACAGAAGCTAAACTTGGTTTCTTCTGATGTGTTGGCCACGCCTTTCATCAGATGCAGAACCTGTTTGTTAAATACTCAAAATAACAAACAATAAGGTACCAAAATTGTTCATATAAACATACTCATTAATATCATCAAAACTCAGAGATATTTTATTTAATTGAAGCTAGATTTTATCTCAATTATTTTCCCTCATATTATTTTACCAACCGAGATATAAAATCTAATTTTTTTTATTCAAACATCAAAATATTGAGTCTTATTCACATTTTATTATTTTCCATAAAATATTTGCGCCCTAGCGAAGAAAATAAACCCCATTCTTCATCATCTCCTACTAACAAACTGAAACATCGTTCTTCATCTTCTCCAAGGAGGAAGGAAGCTCGAATAAGGAATCTCGAACCTTAAACCAGCACATTTCTTTGACTCGCTCACCACGCTTTCTGTATAACTTTCTCCATGACTTTACAAGTAATATTTGTGTTGTTGTTGTTATTTTCGTCAACGGCGTTGTTATCGTTTTTGTAATTCTTGTCATGGTCTTTGAGAGTTAGGGTATAATATTGTGTTTTTTTCCAGGTATTTTTAGTTGTTGTATTTTATTGTTGTTTTGTTGAGATCTAAAAATCATATGATTTTGGTTTTGTTTGATTTTTATTTTATTTTCAGAAATTGTATGAGATTATGGATCTTAGTTGTATGAAAGCCAATACATTAAGTCAATATTTACGGAGAAAAATCTTCCTAACAATAATGAGATTTTATTGTCCTTGTTAAAAATTCGGTAATACGCAAAACCATTCAAAGGGACATATATTATATCATTTAGATTGTGATGAAATTATTCAAAATTACACAAAATGTGTATGACATGGTGAAGTGTTAAAAACGATCAACGTCACATAGAGTGGAAGTTAAGAAATATACGAATGGTACTATACAAGATATGATATGTGATATTGAAGTAGTTTTTTTAAGCTCAGTTATATAGGCGGGATAACGATGGGTATCATGAAAATTTTCCTGTTACACATCAGTTATTGAAAAATTATAAAGTGTTCTTCACATGGGTTAGATCACTAGCTTTTGTGTTTCTATTATTTTTATAATTGGATTGAGCCCCCAACACTCCTTATCAGTTATTTAAGAAACCAAGGTATTAAGGAAGTATTATTACCTCGATTTAAATTATTAGCCAAGGGAAAAATATTTTTATTTAATTATTTGTTTATTTTTCTATATTTTAGTTCGAACCTGTATTACAAAAATATTTTTTGCTCATTTTTTAAACATATACATTATTACAGAACCATAGTTTAGTTATTTCTGAAACATACTTTGTACCTTTTGCCCATTTCTCAAACAAAATCATTGTATCAAGAATATTCATTGGTTACACCATTTGGAATGCCAAAATGGCACATGTAAACCTTATAAGTTTACAACAAATTAAAACTAAAACAAATGATTAACCAACAAAAGAAATAACCAAAATTCAATGTCTTGTAGGCCCTCCAAAATTTCTTTGATGTGATTTGGCATCAGTCATTAAACACCTATAATTTGAACCACATTTGATAAAAAAACATTTATCAATTAGTTTTCTCATATCCCCTCTATATGATCATAACGAATAGCATGCACGTCATTATCGTAATCATTTTCTTCTGATAAGAGACGTACATGTATTGCAAAATAGAGGGTATCAAACTTAAACTTTTGATTTTCATCACTATCAGGAATATATTTTCCTTGAAGAACAATTTACCAGCTTGTGTTAGAAGGATTAATTACATAAAAAGCTTGTTTTTCTTAGGATGCCTGATGAATGGTTTGTTAATATAAGTCTCCTTTCGAAGATCAATCCGTGTGAATCCTAATTCATCAGTTTCTACCAGTGTTACTATCAATCCACTTTCACTTAAATAAATGAAATTTAAAAGTAACATAATTAATCTCCATAATATCCTCTGATATTTTTAGTACAGGCACAACACATCCTAACACAGTTGTATCACATGATGTCAAGACAGATGTTACATCATCTGAAAACAGACCAAACACACCAGACTGAAATTGATACTTAATTTAAATTTCATAATTATAAATGACACATATAAATAATAACCCATTTGAGTGCAAAAATACGTAATTTGGGGGGCTAGCAAGCGAGTAAGGAAATCCATTATTAGTAGTATCAATTCAAAGCTAAACAGCCCAAGTATACAACATCTCACTTAATAACTATCTATTGCAAATTCTACCTAGAAATGGGTATCTAGATATGGGAAATCACCATCCCACTTCCTAAATCACCGCATTGATATTTAGCAGTCTTAATCCCATTGACTATATCAAGAACAACAAAATTTAGAATATTACACTTCAAATAAAAAATACTTGATCTTGTTTAAAAGCTTCAACCAATAATAATACTCAACTCAATGCTTAAAAGCTCTAAGAGTGAGAACAAACACCTTGAGAAAAAGTTAAGTTACAAATAGTCTACCACACAGTATCAGAAGATACGTGGGTGATTTAAACCACAATAGACTCTCAAAACCTAAGACTTTTAACCTTCCCATAATTTTACTATTGTGAAAGACTTAGTAAATCAGGTTTAGGGATCTCTTTAAATAGTCTTCAGCAGTCATTGAGCTTCGAAACACTTTACTTGATCCACAAGGTGAGAGTTGCAACAAATCTGCAGAGAAATATTTTTGAATATAGAAACAAATATTGTCTCAATCATCTAATTTTGGAAACTTTAATTTTGGTGGAGATTTAATTCCTTTGTTCCAGATTAAATCTTTTTGACCTGCGCAAATCACGGAGATATATCCAAAGTAAATATCATAGAATCAATTTAAAGCAAATTGAATCTATTAAGATTCCAAACAATCTGTGTTAATATTAAGTATCAGAATGTCAAGACATCAGTCAGGACATTTGGTTTTTAATGTAAGTTCATATCCAGTTGTATAAGGAGATCAAGATGTTATTACATATTGCTTAACATCTTTCAAGCACCATGTTTTGGTAAAATTCTGCCAATCCAAAATCCTGGATCTAATAATCTCCCCTTTGGTAAATTTTGGCTAAAACAACCCAAGACCAAACTGCATACATATATGTCAATTCAAATGCAGTAACACAAACATAAGCTACATGTTAAACATGTAAACTTTATACATGAGGAAGAAGATAAGTGATACTCCCCCTCAACACAATGTACATGAGGAAGAAGATAAGAGGTACTCCCCCTCAAACACAATTCCAATATACCATCACGAACTCTCCAGGTGAAGGATCACATAATTCAGAGCACAAGTCACAAATATGCTCATAACTCAGACCACAAGACACAAACAAAATATTAGAACATTCAACATGATATTATGCAGACACAACCACAATAGAAGTGGCAACAGGAGAAGCAAAAACAGACACAAACAAAACAAATAAAAACTCAACTCCCCCTAAATTGTTGAATTCCTCAATTTAGAGACTAGACTCAATAACATTTTCTTCCCCTTTTTGGCCAAAACTTAACAAAATTGAGTAGAAACTGACACAATAAACCAACACAAAAAAAAAACATGAACTGATGCTTAACCCCATAGACTCAAACAAATAAAAAAAATAAAGACTCTCCCAAGTCTAGACTGACAAGAACAGAAAATGATGAAGAAACTAAAAAACAGAAAAAATAAACTTTACCCAACGGGACATAAACTAACGAGGGAAATAAACTTTCGGAAGATTTGCTCATTGTTGAAACACAGTTTGTGAGAATGGCGAGGTTATAATGCCTGTAAATATAGGGAGAGTTACATATAGTGTAATGAAAACCTTGCTTGTAATGATATTCCAGTCAAGGAAAGCATTTTTGGAAGAAGATAAAATCATTCTTAGTAACAGTGCATCATTCATTATAGGAGAGATACACATTTCTTATCTTTTTTTCTCTTTTCCTAAGCTTTGACTGCTGGAATATGTTACAACATTTAAAATAACATCCCATGCCATTGAAAATGCTCTTTTTTTAGATTCCTCAATCATAAGATGAAGGCATATAGTTGGCAAACCAACTAGATAGTTACTACCATAATTCTTCTGTAGTTCAATTCCAAAGTTACCCCTCACATTGTTAGTGTAACTTGCACCTTAAATTATGATGAAAAATACTTCCTGTAACTTCTCAGACATATCAATATTAGAACTGTCAATATTTGCTTGTAGAAAAACTTCTAACACCATGGTGACTTTGAATCAAATACTTGTTTCTATAAACAAGCTTAAATCCTTGAGTTCCTTGATTATAGCTTATCACATAACAATGTCATGACGTTCAGTTTGACATTATACACTTAGTAATCATCCTACAAGAGAATACATCTTTCTTCAACATTGTATCAATATTTTAGAGATAGAGTAGTATAAAATAAATTCTTACAATGCAAGGGAAGTTCAAGAGATTCAAATTTGATTCAAGAAGTTTGACCCAATTTGACAAGTCCTTGAATCTATGATCAAAAGGGCATGAATCTTTCAATTTTCAACATCTTTTAGTGCTTATTTTTGAAAATTATTCTCCTTAACATCATCAATAACTTCTCTTTACAAGTAAAGAGGAAAGTTATCGAAGAAGTCATCAAAGATGAGAAGACATTATAGGTCCTCCTTTAAAAGTTCAAGGAATTGTGTGCCAACTTCAAAGAATCATAACTTGCTCATTTTTTTAATCATTTTAAGCCTAGTAATTTTGCATATTAATATTGAATTAGGCTACTTTAATTCATCTTTGAGGATCAAGGACAAATTTTGAGGGGAAATTCATCAATGAATGGAAAACACTATAGGTCACCTTGTGGACTTAGTGAAATTTCAAGTATGACATGCCTATCTTCAAAAGTACATAATTCTTTCATTTTTTAGAATTTGTGGGAGGTCCTTTTTTTCCAAATGTTCCATTTGAATGGAGGACCATTTCATCTTCAAGGGTCAAAGCCAAACTCATGTTCTAAGATATTTAAAAATACCATATCCTTTTTGCATAAAACCTGGTCATGACATGTATGATACAAGGCCCGACCTAGTTTTTCAGGTGTTTACCTCAATTTCCCAAGATCATATCTTCCTCCTCAAGCATCCATTTGATCCCATTCTTTTTTGCATTATGTTCTATGTAATGAGGAGAGTATTTGGCCTAAAGAAAATCACAAAATGCAGGAGGCAATTTCAAATGGCCTTGGTTTGAAAATGGTGTCTCAACTCTGACCATAAGCGCATAAAAGGTTTTGCATAATCACTCTAATTCAACTTGCAAGCCAAATTGATGCGCGTTTTGAGTTTAAACATGATTAGTGAAGTGTTCGAAAGAAGTTTGATCCATAAAGCTCAAGTTTTGGAAGCGTTTTGATGGAATTCCAAGTAACACTTTTCACCTTTGCAAGTTCACACAAATTCAATAATTTTGGATCCTTCTCACATGTATGAGCATTGCATCACCCTCAGCAATAAATAAGGGTCATTCCTCGTTCATTTCCGAAGCTTTTGAGAGCCAAAATACCCCTGCTAAGATCCCATTTGAACTTTTAACCTTTTAATTAGTTTTTTCATTTCCAAAACTCAAACACTCAAAATCTTCATTCATTTAGCTTTCTTGACCTTCATTGAAGCTAACCAAACTATTAGCAAGTCAAATCGTGCCTCCATTGAAGCTCCTCAGTTCAGTTTTCAAAATCTTTTTGTTGAATTATGTTCAGGTAGAATTCTTCACTAATGCAACTCAAATTTGTGGCTAATATGAAGCATTTGATTCGCTAATTATCATTGCACAATTAATTTTGAGGTTTAGTGTTGTTGGATGCATATATTTTTAAATCCATTTTCAAAACTTCTTCTGGTTTTTTTCAAAACTTTTTTTCTTTGAAGAATTCCTATTGAATTTGTTGGTTGGAGGTTAAAAGTGACCTACGTGTCATCTTCAACCAATGAGAAAATGCCATTTGAAATATTTCTATTGGCTGATGTTTTAAACGTTTTGTGTGTTTGCCTTGGTTAAGGTCTATGATGCGCCATAAGCTGATGACCATTGGACCTGTCCACGTCATTTAATGAGATAGATCCAACGCTATTTGTTTTTTCATATTTTCATATTTTTATTTTTATTTTATTTCTTTTCCTTTTGAAAAAAAATAGTTTGAAAAATACAGAAAAATACAAAAATATTTTCTCATTTATAATTTTATTAAATATTTTCTCATTTATGATTTTATTAAATATTTTCTCATTTAATATTTTCTCATTTATTTTTAATTTATTTCTTTTCCTTTTGAAAAAATAGTTTGAAAAATACAAAAAAATAGTTTGAAAAATACAAAAAAATACAAAAATATATTATTTCTTTTCCTTAATGAGATAGATCCAAAAATTATGAAAAAAATACAAAAAATAGTTTTAATTATTTTATCATTTGATATTTTTAATATTTTCTCTTTTTTTCTTTGAGTTTTAATTGGTTTAAAAATATTTTTGAGTATTTTTAAATTATGAAAAAATTTGGAAATGATCTTATGATAGTCATTAACTTCTAACCTTATCTTTTATGCTTTTTAGTATCTTATGCTTTATTTTACCATCTATCATTTATTATCATGTTTATGTTTATGTTTATTTTTCCTTTGTTCATTTGGACATATGTTTACTTATGCTTGTATTTTCCCTTTGTCCATTTGGACTTTACTTTTGTGCTTAATACATTAATAAAGACTAAACCATAAAAAAAAATTAATGAGGACTTGGACTTTGGTTATTATAATACCATATGCTTAGAGGATGGACTATTGGATTAGGACCTTGGTACCTTGGCTTTTAACTTATTGATATTTTGAAGTCCTTGGGTTTCATTCAAAGGCATTGGTTTGATTTTCTCTGTGTGCAAGTTGTTTTGAGTTCTATATTTTGTCAGAAGTCCTTGGGGATTACTGTTAGAACAAGATTTGTTCTAATCAATATTCTTAGTTTTGATGATAACAATGTATATGAATTTTGTATTAGATAATGTGGTACTCTAATACTACGCAATTTTCATTTCAGGAATTACATAAAGAGTATGCACAAAATCAGCGCAAGAAGCACTGACTCAGAAGGTTCAGCATGCAACATCAGAACATGGTCTGGCAAGACATAAGAAGATGGTCAAGCAGAATCAGAACATGGTCTATGGAAGCATCAGAAGAACTTGAGATCAGAAGCAGAAGCACTGAAGTTCTCATGGTATCACGCTCAGAAGCACTTCAAGGTCAGAAGACAAGAAGATGCTATGCACCAAGCTGTTTGACTCTGATGATATTCAAACGTTGCATACACAAACATCAGATCAGAAGAAAGTACAGGTGGCAGGCTACGCTGACTGACAAAAGGAACGTTGGAAGCTATTAAAGGCAACGTCAGTAGACACAGCGTGAACAAGGCTCGAGGTAGTTGACAAAAGCGTGAAACATTAAATGCAATGCTGTACGGAACACGCAAAGCATTAAATGCTCCCAACGGTCATCTTCTCAAGTGCCTATAAATATGAAGTTCTGATGAGAAGCAAGGTTACCAATTTCAAGACGATTTGCTAACAATTAACTTGCTGAAACAATGTTCAAACTCAAAGCTCAGAAACTTCATCTTCATCAAAGCTCGCTACATTGCTGTTGTAATATTTTAGGTTTACTACGCAATTTTCATTTCAGGAATTACATAAAGAGTATGCACAAAATCAGCGCAAGAAGCACTGACTCAGAAGGTTCAGCATGCAACATCAGAACATGGTCTGGCAAGACATCAGAAGATGGTCAAGCAGAATCAGAACATGGTCTATGGAAGCATCAGAAGAACTTGAGATCAGAAGCAGAAGCACTAAAGTTCTCATTGTATCACGCTAAGAAGCACTTCAAGGTCAGAAGACAAGAAGATGCTCTGCACCGAGCTATTTGACTCTGATGATATTCAAACGTTGTTTACACAAACATCAGATCAGAAGCAAGTACAAGATGGTAGGCTACGCTGACTGACAAAAGGAACGTTAGAAGCTATTAAAGGCAACGTCAGTAGACACAGTGAAAGCGAGGCTCGAGGTAGTTGACAAAAGAGTGAAACATTAAATGCAATGCTGTACGGATCACGCAATGCATTAAATGCTCCCAACGGTCATCTTCTCAAACGCCTATAAGTAGAAGTTCTGATGAAAAGCTGAATACAACACTTGCGCAAACTTACAGAAACACTGTCAAATTCAAAAGCTCTCAAACTTTATCATCAACCTCACTACACTGCTGTTGTAATATCTTAGTGAGATTAAGCTTAAACTTAAGAGAAAATCACAGTTGTGATAATAGCTTATTAAGAAGCATTATAACTCTTAAAAGAATTTGTTTACATTAAGTTGTAAGAACTAGAGTGATCAAGTTGTGATCAGAATACTCTAGAAAGTCTTAGAGAGTATATAAGCAGTTTGTTCCTAGAGTGATCAGGTTGTGATCAGTATACTCTAGAAGACTTAGAAGTTGTATAAGTGGAAAACCATTGTAATCTTGTGTGATTAGTGGATTAAATCCTCGGGTGAGGTAAATCACTCCAAGGGGGTGGACTGGAGTAGTTTAGTTAACAACGAACCAGGATAAAAAACATTGTGCAAATAGTTTTTATCTTACAAGTTTTAAAGCTACACTTATTCACCCCTCCCCCCTTTCTAAGTGTTTATCTATCCTTCAATTACTCCAAGGAATTGTGATTGAGAAATCCTCTGTATACAACTGTTACTCTGGTCAATTTTTGCCTTAAGTTCTTGAAGTTTATTCCAAAGCATTGGTTTGCAAGTTATTCATGTGAAGATGTTAAGTCGAACTAAAAAAAGTTCATCTTGTTCATTGAAGCTTTGAGATAAAATAAAGACTTTGCTTGATTCATAATTCATTTGAGGCTTATTTCATCTAATACTTGGTATTATACTTGCTTGGTTTGTTAATCCAAGGATAGGAACTCTACATTGACTTCTTTATGTCAAATGCTGGCTTCTTGTTGGTTAGACTTTTCCATATCTTATCATTTATTTTGTGCTTTAGGATAGTCCCTTCATCTCTTGCTCTTTTCTTAAATTTTCAAAACTTTCTCCCTCCTTTTCAAAATCTTTTTATAATTGTAAACATTTAAACTTTTTTGATAAAACTTTATTTCAAAAAATTTTGCCCTTGGTGGCTTTTCTTCTAAAGATTTTTTTTCTAAAGTTTAGGCTTGAGTAATCATTATGGTGGAGATGCAGTCCCCTAATATATTGATATTGATTGATATAATTGATTCTTTCCCACTTGAAAGAGTTAGTGGCATACTTATTGTTTTTTATCCAATTTGAAGCCCTTTTTCATTTGTGATGCAAAGAATCCATTTGTTCTCATGTTCAAGAATGACTAGATGAGTTTTTCCTCCTATGATGACAAAGTGTCTATCCAATTTTAAAACAAACCTTTATTTTCCTCTTGAGAGGAACTACAAATGCTCTGAATTCTCCATTGTACTCAGGAAGTATGTAGACACAAGATGCTACATCTTTCCAGGAATAATTTTAAAACCAAACACAAACTTTCTTTTGCACACAACTCTTCTCTCACAAATTTACAAAAAGGTTCCCGTTGAGTATCATAAATGTGAGGGATGCTAACACCTTCCCTCATATAATCAACCCTCGTACCTAAGATCTCTGATTTTTTTTATTAGTGTTTGATTAAAAAATTCTTTGGGTTTATTTCACTCTTTTCCCATTTCAGTTGGAAACAACAAAGTGTGGTGGCGACTTTCACTAAAATATTATATGGGGATTTAACATATGTCGCCTTTCCTCCATTGTAAATAGGCAACTTTGTTCAGGGTATTGCCCTAGTTAGACTGACCCTTGCCCCCAAATTATCATAGAGCGTCCACGTAAGTTTTTCTTTGTTCATAGATGAACCCCCTTATGACTAGATACCCCTTGTGTGTATCTATGAGGGAACTCTGAACTAATCCTTGCTCGACGATAACTTTGGTTGTATTTACGATCCTGTTATGACACGGCATGGACATGCGTCTGGCGTGGTGAAAGACATCCCTTTTTTAGTAATACCAAGATCATTCTCAATAATCTATCCTCCTTTCTCCATAGTTTATGATCCTTTGATCTTTCTCCATGAGTGTCGGGAAATCGGCTAGCACGACAAGTATGGATGCGGATGAAGATAGAAATGCAAATGTAGATGCAAATGTATGACTGCATGAAAATGAGAATGCATGGGTATGCGAGAGAATCCCTTTTTCTTATGTATTATAACTCCTTGTATGTAATGCCATGCAGACGTGCGGCATATATAATCATAAGGATAGCCTTAGAGGCGACATTAGACCCTCGTGAAATATGTGCGAGCTTGATGTTATGGTACGCCAATGGGAATCCCTTAGATTAGGGAGTATGCAGAAGGTAGCGGCTGGTGACCGTTCAAGACAGTCACCGAGTCTCATGGCCATCGAGAGGCCGTTCGACGTGTACTAATGAAGTTGTCCCTCGTCGGAAGATTCTCTATGCGGAATACAACCTATCTAAGGACGATATCGAATGAAGCGAAATCCCTACAGGCTAGGGATTGAAAGATGTATAGATGGGAATCCAAACCCTACAAGTTAGAGGGTGCGCGGAAACAAGCACGGAGTGACCGTTCAAGACAGTCACTAGGTCACATGGCCATCGAGAGGCCAATCGACGTATGCTAATGAAGATGCCCTTCGTATAAGGGGTGTGATTTTGGAATTAGAATCCCTATAGGCTAGGGAATGCGTAGATGTAGGCACGAGGTGACTGTTCAAGACAGTCACTAGATCGCATGGCCATCGAGAGGCCAATTGACGTGCATAAATGGAGGTGTCCTTCGTGGGAAGGACTTGGTTTCGGAAATAGGGTCCCTGTAGGCCAGAAAACGCGTAGGAATACCTGCAAGAATCAAAACGCAAGATATTTGAAGTATATAAATTGCGAACACATAATAAGCACATAAGCACATAAGCCATAGGTTTATAGGTCCGACGTAACGGCTTAGGGTGCCTACCCTTCCCATTGGTATGTTCTAGAAGGTCTCATGGGGTCGTTCGTAGCCGCCGAGACTTTTTGTCTCTTTGGATTTTAGAACAACTCATTTTATCCATGAGGTTTGAATTTTAGGGGTAGGTTCTCAGAGAGATAAGCCAAATACCAAGTCCAGCCCTCAACAAGGTCAAGCCTCGTATCATACATTTCCGGATATTCAACCCACTCTGAGTGGAATTATAATAAGACTCGTAGGCGATTTAATTCCCCTCTAGTCTTAAATATAATTCCCACGCTTAGGTTTAACATCAATATATATATATATATATATATATATATATATATATATATATCCCGAAATGCGATAAAATAATAAATATTCACATAAACAAATATTTAACTAAATTGCTATAAATAAATGAACTTATAAGTAAGTAAATACTTAAATTAAATTAAATTTAAATATTTAAAAACTAACCTCAAAATTCGGTCGGCTATAATTCAAAAATGCAGCAAAGACAACAAATATTTAGATAAATAGATGTTTATTTTAAACTGATGTAAATAGATGAAATTATAGAAAAATAAATAATAAATAAAAATTTAAATATTTATAAAAATAAATAAACCCTAATTTTGGCGAATTACCCAAACCCTAAAAATTTCGCCAAAAACCAAAAAGTTTGCCAAAAACCTAAACCCTGCCTAAACCTATAGGAGCATAATAATTCACCATTAAGTGTATCCCCAGCAGAGTCGCCAGCTGTAGCAACCTGCCCTAAAAATTAGCTTTTAGAGTCGCCACCTATTCTACCAAGGCGAATAGGAAACCTTACGCAGTTAAGAGATCAGGGTAAGATTATTATAATCAGGTCGAGGGAAGGTGTTAGGCACCCTCAACCCTTTCCTAAGGTTTGCATTCAAGGTTTGTAGCTTAAGAGCGTTGTGAGGTTTATGGCTAAAAATGTTAAGATTTAATAGCTAAAGAAGTGAATAGGGTGAAAAGTGAGATTGGACTGAATTGAGGTTTTAGGGAAGGGGACTCGCCTTGTTACCAAGTGCCTACGTATCTCCTTATGGAGAATTAGAGTCAACGTAGTTCGGGAACCAGGTTGTACGCCTTAGAATTAGTATGAGGTTGTTTGAAGGCTTTTTGAACGGCCTATCGTAGTTTTTGAAATGCGAAGTTCGAAGGTATTTTGAATTACCTTATCGTAGATTTGAAAATCGCAGTATTGAAGGGATGAAAATCCGTAGTGTCGTGGTTTAGTGTGTTTTGAATGTTTGGGCGTACAACCCTGATTTAATATGTCACCGTTAGTTGCGATGATCAATAGGTTTGATCATTATAGTTAACGGATTAAATAATGTATTGCTGGTTGCTCTGATCGATAGATTCGATCGTCATGGGCAGCAAAGGTGCATTTTAATATTGTAATTAAATTTCATGTTTTATTATGTTATCTCTCGTCTAATGCGACTAATAGCTTTAGTCGGGTCGAGGAGAGAATTAAACCAGAATTAGTTAAATTAACATAAATAAATTAATTCGATTAAATTTATTTCTCGCCAATGCGACTAATAGATATAGTCGGATCGAGGAGAAACTTATATTAATCAAGAATCAATTGAATTAATGTTTTTTTGCCAAATGGCAGTGGGATTGGGCAAACCCTAATGAGGAGAAACTTTTATTCTTTTCCTGTCTATATCTTTGTTTACTTTTTGCTTATTCAATCCAAAGTTTGAAACCGTAGAAACTGTTGAATGGCATCTCTCCATCTCCGAGGACGATAATTATCGGATCAATATTTCCAAATATTTTTTGTTGCTTGCCCTATACTCCATTCAACAAAATGGCACCGTTGCCGGGGATGGTTTCTTGAATTGCATCACAATAGTTTACATTGTTTTGAGCTTTGTATATAACGTATATATTGTATAGTTCCACGTGTATATATTTACTTGTACATGTTTACTTGTTTATGTTCACCATATAGTTACTTGTATATGTTTGCATACAAATATACTTTGTTGGTGAATGTTGGTGAAACATGTTGAGATTGGACCAGTTCGTTATTCAAAATCTTCACTTTTCATCTTGTGAATCCAACATTCACCAATTTTCTCTTTTTGTATGATAATAATTGTATTTGTTCCATACTTGTATATATGTGTTTGTTTGTGTATATAGTTGTATACTTTCGTTTTTATGTTCATTTAATTATTGTATATATTTGTACCCGTAAAGTTTGTTGAGTGGTTGGTTAGGACACTTTCTTTATGTTTGCACGGTGAGACGTCACCATGGCATGACAGGAGGAAGCTACTTTCCAAACACCAAAACAATAAAGGCGTCGAGCTAATGACGTAAAACAAGTGCTTGTTGGGAGGCACCCCAACGGTTGTAAATATTGTTTATATTTCTATTTATGAGGTATTTAGGTGAAATGGTGAGTAATTAGAAAAGCTGGTGCAGTTCTGATTTTTATGTGTTCTGCTATGTCCGTTAAGCGTAGCAGAGCTCGCTGAGCGAGCATAGCAGAATTTTGTTTTTCTGCTCTGTACCAGTGGGGTTCCTATTCCACTTGGTTCACTCATTTTTCCCACTTTCACCAAGGTTATTTAGTAGTAGATACTAGTTTTATTTTTCTAATTCTTTTATTAGTTGTTTGTACTTGAATTTTGTCGGTAATTCGAAGATTTTTTAGGTGATTTTCCAAAGCTTGAGTGTTTCAACTTGCAGATGTATGGTAGGATATTATGTTTGAAGTCATATAATTCAAGGTACTCATTTATCGCTTTCTATAGCATAACATGTTTAGGAAACTTTTCATTTGTACAATTACCATACCATTCATTCTTTTGCATTACTTGCTTATTGATTGAATCACTTTAGTTCCCAAACCATAAATGTGAGGAAGCTTTCCATTGTTCATATATGCTGGAGACCACAATCTTTGTTTTAACTGGATTTTATTATGCTTAATCTTTTGTTTATGTTGATTTTATGAAAGCATGAAAAGGATCAAGGCATTTTGTTTCATTTTGAGCCCATAACATTTTGAGCCCAAGAATAAGCCCATAACATTTTTCATCCATTTTTGCTTGATTTTTTCTTATTTTAAGATTAAATTAAAAGGAAAAATGAAAGGATAATGGATAGCTTGTATTCCAAGCATGACTCATCAATATGACTCATTCAACTCTGTCTCAAAGCAAAGTACAGCAGAGGAAGAGAAGAAAATCAAGCCATAGTGGCTTAAATGCCAAGCTACATATGTGGAAAAGTCAAGATTCTAGCAAAAGCACTTATTGCTTTCTAGCTTAGATTTTAAGCACTTCAATGCTTATAAATAGGCTAGCATACTTCAGTAACAAAGGAGACAAGTTTAGAGACAAGTTCAGAAACAAAGCCTTACTCATAATACACTTGTAACCACTTGGAACTTTTTGAAAGAAATTCAAAATTCGAATTTTAGTTTCTAACTAGTTTCAGTTCAAACCAAGCATTCAAACATCATCTTTGAACATCAATAAACGTATCCCAATCAATTACAAGCCTTGAAGCTCACTAAATCGAGCTATACAGGTCATAATTTGTTCAAACCTAAATCAACTCGTATCTGGTTATTCACGCATGCTTGGCAAGATGTAGACATATATTTGAACTTGGTGTGGTGTGTAGATCATTTCTGGAACTTTAATTGAGTTTTGGATGCTTAAATACGAAGTTACCATTCTAGGGTTCATAGTTTCAAAATTAGGGCTTTCTGAAATAGGCAAAATTAGAGGTTCTAAGTGGTACCATTGAGTTCGTATGGATCAGACGAATTGAATGGAGGGGTCGCGCCAAATTTATTTTTAGGTTTACCCCTATTCGTTATTTTGCAGGACATGTAGCTACAGCAGAAAACCGTCACTAAAACCTTTAGTGACAGTTGCAGGCCTAAGCCAACGGACGGAGGAAGAAGACGAACTCGTGGCAGCCTCTCATTGGCTGCCCTGCGCGCGTTTGTTTTTTTTAAATATATGATTCAGTGCTTTGCAGGCTATGTACGCATCATGCTCCCTCGTTCCAGTGACCACATGATCGTTCCAGTCACATCATCCAACGCGCCAGACAAAGCACTCCTTACCATGGACTCTCAATCCCACCACACATGATCAGTATCCTTTTTATTTTCTATTTTATTTTTATTTTCTTTGTAAAATTAATTAAAAATAGTTTTAAAAATCCAAAAAATATACAAAAAATATTTTTAGACTTCTAAAATAATATATTATTTTCTGAAATTAAAATATTTTATTTTTCTTCAAAATTTCAATATTTTGCATAATTAATTAGTATATATTTATATATTTGCTTTTTAATTATTCTAACCAATCAAAAAATCATAAAAAAATTGCTCTTTATATAAAATATTGTTTATATATTATAGACTAATTTTGTACATATTTTGAATAATTTTCTCTTTAAGTTTTAATTATTTGTATAATTATTTGTATAATTATGTTTTAATTAACTTAAATCAATTTCAAATCAATTCCAAAAATTCCAAAAAAAATAGTTTTGTTTTAAAATTAATTGACAAATATTTTGTACATATTTTAAACTTAATTTCTAGGTTTAAATCTATTTTCATCTTTTTTTTCTTCATTTCAATTTAATTAATCATGCATTAATTATAATTAATATAAATCATAAAAAATCCAAAAACATGCCTTTTATTTTTCTTGCAATTTAAATTCCTAGATAAATGTATAGGATGTCAAATTCATGTAAATAGGCTAGTTTACATTTCCTGCACAATCGATGTAATAGCGTAGATTTACTTTCCGCACTTTACATTTCTGCATTTTAATTTCCCGCACATATAAACTGCGTGTATGTCAAAGATAAAATTGAACCGTTAGATCACTAACTTCAAAGATAAAATATCTGAATTCAAACACAATCACACTTGCACATCTTAAGGTAATCCCTTCTCATTCTTTTCAAAATCAAAGTCAAAATTCTACTGTTTCGAGTACAAAATCGAACCTTTTGTTTATATCCGGTGAAAGGATAGATTTTTAAAGGAAATAGGATAAAGACCTTACAACTCAGGGTAGACCTCCTAGTTTGCTTGCTCAAATCAAAACAAACAAAATTCTCATACACTGTTGTTTTTTCAAAACTTTCCAAAAAGACAATACTTTGTATACATCCAAACACAGATCATTACAAAGTTAACGTTCTTTTCAAAACATCTTTCGAAAGATAAACAAACATTTTGTATACATCCGCACAAGGATCATTACAAATTCAATTTACAAAGGTATTTGAAACCACATATGAGCATTCTAAAGCAATTGAAAAGTAATCGAAAAACAAGTGAGCTAAGCAAACTTAAGAGCCCATGGATAACCATGGATACAAAGGGTGCTAACACCTTCCCTTTGTATAACCTACCCCCTTACCCAGAATTTCTTAAAGGTCTTTTTCTGTTTCTTTTATAAACCTTTCCTTAATTGCATAAAATAAAAGGTCGGTGGCGACTCTGTGAATTTTAAAAAAATGCGAAAGCATTTAAGCGATAAAAAAGAGTCAGTTCACGTATCTCTCCCGAACAGAGGTATGGCCCGAAATAAAACGGAGGTCCACAGAACTGGCGACTCTGCTGGGGAGATACTTTCAAAAAACAAAATGTTTTCAAAAGGGGTTACCTTAAGAGAATAGGTCGATGTTTTCAATTGTTTGACTTGATTGCTCTATTTTTCAAAGGTTTGTCTGGGTATTTTATTTGTGTGAAAGATTCTAACCCGAATCTCGAGATACCTTAAGTATATGACAATAGACCAAGGAAACTGTACGGCATGTACCGATACGGTTGATCTGGTAGTCATCGTTAGTGCGATACTTTGGTTTATACTGATGTCCCTTGAAAACGATCAAGGAGTATATTAGGCTTCCGAAATGTCATTAAACACTAATTTGTCTTAGAACCTTTTTAGTTGAACTTGACTTGTGGCCTATTAAGTGGCTAGCTTTGAAATGGATCGAAGTTAGTTATCCTCGAGGAATATTTTGATCGGCCGCTCGAGCGCCGTATTGAGATGTTACTTCCAAGGATCATAGAACCCGAATACTATTCTAGGACAGGTTTTAACCAACTCAACTTCAGTGGGGAGGGTATCACCTATCAGCTCCATGCAAGCCTTTAAACCTAAGGCTATTGTTTGATTTGTTTTTGTGTGCCACATGTTTGCATCATAAGCATATCATTTTCTCACAAAACACTTCAAGGATCAAAGAGTTTACCTTTTTTTTTGCAGGTAATGGCTCCCGCCACCAAAGATTACATCCGAATCAACATCTCAACGGTACCATCTGAACTAAAAGACTTAGTGTCAGAATTCCCCAGGAATGTTCAATTCACCGAAAGGCATGGTCACCTACTCCATTTGGTTACCTCAAAATTTGAAGAAGACATGATACGGGTCCTGTTCCAGTTCTTTGACCCTGAACATCATTGCTTTACCTTTCCTGATTACCAGTTGGTACCCATTTTGGAAGAATTCTCTGAACTAATGGGATTGCCTGTTCGAAATCAATTACCTTTCACTGGTTTAGAAAGGATTCCAAAACCTGAAGTCATTGCTGCTGCTTTACATCTGCGAAAATCAGAAATCGAGTCCAATTGGGAAACAAAGAGTGATGTTAAGGGTTTGCTTGCCAAGTTCTTATTGGAAAAGGCTCGACTACTGCTAGA